>NC_018309.1:1354-56354 GCF_000234665.1 Leishmania mexicana MHOM/GT/2001/U1103
CGACGACATCCCCTAACCCTAACCCTAACCCTAACCCTAACCCTAACCCTAACCCTAACCCTAACCCTAACCCTAACCCTAACCCTAACCCTAACCCTAACCCTAACCCTAACCCTAACCCTAACCCTAACCCTAACCCTAACCCTAACCCTAACCCTAACCCTAACCCTAACCCTAACCCTAACCCTAACCCTAACCCTAACCCTAACCCTAACCCTAACCCTAACCCTAACCCTAACCCTAACCCTAACCCTAACCCTAACCCTAACCCTAACCCTAACCCTAACCCTAACCCTAACCCTAACCCTAACACACGCACACAACAACCTTTAATAGACCACACACACTAAGGGATAACAGCATCACAACCACAGCCATAACCAAAACCGTCACCATCACAGTCCTACACCACACACTTCCGCACACGGCACAGCAGCAACGCAAACAACTAAGAATGCACACAAATACAGCAGCAGGCTAAACAAACGCAACATGCAGCGCAGCTAGCGCAGTCGTGCAGCGGGCGCACCCCTTAATGGTCCACCATGTCACAGAGGCAAGGAGCACAAGCACGCCAAATGGGGCTGCCAAACATCAGCACGGCGGCGCATATTGTGCAGTGCACACCCTGGCAGTGTGTGGTCATGACGGGAGTACGCAATGCCGGAAAAGATTTGTGGACCGTCTCAGTGGGACAAAGTATAAGGCATCCCAGAGGATGAAAACACGCTGTCAAAAGAGGGAAAAACGCAGGCAATCATCCTCGTTCCACAGAGTACAGAGCCACGTGGCCGTCTAGAGGACACCAGTGTCACGCAACCCGGTACTCCTCTTGACCACGCAAGCACACAACCGTCGCAGCGCGCGTAGTCAAGAAGATACCGGAAATCTTTATCCCTGTCCGAGAGAGCTGTGAGAGGTTCTGTAGGGCAACAACGGTGACAATGTGGCTTCACTCAAATCAGCGTTGGTTTTTTGAGAAGTGTCAAAGACGAGGGTAAACTGCGCAAGAGGGAAGAAGGAGCTGAGGCGCTTGTTCATGAGAATGCTGATGTCATTCACCACGGTGCAGTTTCTCATGTCTAATGCTCGCTAGCAAGAGTCGGCACGTTTGTCAGAGCGCGGTGCTGCTCACAGGTGTTTCCACAGGGTTGAGAATTCAAAGTTTCGAGCCTGGCTCACAATCGTGTCACAAGGAACCAGTGTGAAGTTGCGTGCATGCTCGCTGGTTGACTGGTCGATCCTATTCCCAGCATTCCGGCAAGCAGGCGTCTCTCAGGGCTTCAAAGGATAGGCCGGGATTTTTGAAAGGCGGCAAGTCATCGAGCGCAGCAACACTATCTAGTCGCACGCACCGACGCAGTTTCACGTACAGTAGACAGTAGCGCCTGTTCGATGATGAGAAGCGGAGGACGGGAGTATGCGATGCCCCTGACGGCATCAGGCTGGTGCATATCCCGGGGCCGCAATGTCACCGATGCTTTATTCTCGGACAGGCGCTCACCATAATGTTTTCGAGTAACGAATACTGAAAGAGTGCAACGATGCTGGCGACACAGGGGTGAAAGATATTGAAAAGGTTAAAGAACCTTGTAGTCTTGGGAGGTTTGATATCCTGCAGCTCTGTGACTCCAGAGATATCAAGCACACCAACAAATGCGCATGTGCCAGCTGCTTCAAGGATGCTGGTGTGCAAAAATGGTGTATAAAACAGTTCGTCATATGTGGGGCTGCGAAAAGGTTGCCAAGGCTGTAGAGCTCAGAACAATCGTTCACTAGTATTCTAAGGGCCTTCACGCAGGTATTGAGGAGAGCTCCCTGTCGCGTGAGTGCCATTAGGGGATCTGGAGGTGTGCCCGAAGGGGCACCGAAAGCGGCAGCAGGATGTCACCTTGAGAGTTCCCAGAGCACGGTACTCCTCCACTCAGTAAGCATCCTGCAGTCCGCGTGCATTGACCTGCAGCTCGCCAAGGCGCTGCAAGCATCCGATCCCCGGCAAGGATGCCGCAGTCGTATTCCACGTGAGTAGTAGGAAGCGAAGCCTCACATTAAAGAAGCGGGTGCAAGTGTTCCACACTGTTTCTGACAGTGGTCAGTGGCAGAAGGCCGTTCCTGCGTGCTTCGAGCGCGAGCCTTTCAGCGGCACAGAGAGTCTCAGTATAATCTGAAAGGAGGAGAGAGACCCATTTGGTGATAAGCATGCACAGCAGCTGTCTTGCAAGCAATCCTCAAGACGTCAGTCTGCACAGTGTAGTTTGAGTGTTAGATTTGTCTTCTCCACACATCCCTTCACAGCCATGGAGGCGTGCTGCCCTTACTGATGTCGGTATCTAGTTTGCAGAATATGAATGCCTTCCCGCCTGACCCCATCCTCGGCTACCTATGTCACGCGGTCGCCGTGGTCTTAATTGATGGTTCATCCGGTGTTTGGTGTGGAGAAGGGTATGCAAGAAGGGTTGTAATGTATTGCGTTGACGAGAGTTTCCGGCTAAGATGATGATCACATGAGGTGCTAATCCGACGCACAGGTGTCCTGCAACATCGAGAGCAGGGGAGTCACACATCGAGAGTCGCATCAACCAGTCGGGAATGTTTTGTCAAACAACCTTCGTCTTCAGGCCCCTGTGGCAATAGTGGTGCACGCCCCGCGGAGCACGGAGGCCTTGAAATGCTTAGTGGCGGATCGCAAAGGAACAGGAAGTGACCTTAAGCCAAGAGATTTCTTTCGACAGGGAAGGCGTAAATCGAGAAAAGCGTCATCCGGATGGAGGGAGGAGGTGTCATAAAGCTGATGCGGCCATACAGAGAGAAGCAGTACGAGAATGTCCACATATCCACGTGGAAAAGTGCCTACCCTAGCTGCTGGATCACCAACACCCAGCCAAGTAGGCAGTAGTCATTTGTTTGCGTCCCTCTCTACAATGCAGGATCTGTCGTGTACACTTTGCGGTGTCGAGTGCAAAGACGTTCACGCGCAGAGAGCCTGCAAAGGATGACAGTGGTTTGAAATGATTGGGCACACCTTGCAGTTCTCCTTCTCCAGTTACGTGGCACTCGTTTGGAAAGCAGAGATGATACTGCTTTCGATTCGTTGTTTTTCACGAGTTTCGTGAAAATCGAGCATGATGGTGATTCTCCAGCCGTACAGAGCAGAAGGCGTTCGGTGAGCAAATGCTGCACGTCGTTGGCTTCCCGGCCACTTTTGTGGCGACCGGCAGCCCACAAGTCGTTGTGGCTGAAGAAAAATAGCGATGCGGTATCGCAGCTGAGACGCCAGCGACTGCGACATAGGTGCCCAGGGAATCAATGCACAGTAGCGCCCACTTCCCATTCTTTGACGAACAAAAGAAAATGAGGCTATTGAGCCCTCTCCGAAGTTATGGAGGGAACCTCCAGCGGGCGTGTAATTTTTAAAGGGGACACAGAAATCCAGAGACGAAAAGGAGGCGACGCCATACAGCCTTGTCCCCCCCCCTTTCGGTAAGTATAGGGGGTGTCTGCAAGATAAGCTCATCATTTGCCTTGCGGTTAATTAGAATTGCCTGAAACTGCATAACTGCCACGACCTTCAGTCGCTACTTCACGTATACGGGGGTGCTTTACCGAGTACAACGTGTAGAAGTACCGTCTGGGGACGTCTGCGGTTGGCGGTTGATTTTTCTTCCTTCAGCCCCCCCCCCCTCCTCCCCACACAGCTTTGGTAAGGTATCTCAAACTTGCGTGACATGAATGAGCAATGTGACCCGAACCAGAGATCCAGAGGTGCCTGCAAAAGCGGCTCGGTCATGATTACCTCTCGTCGCAGAGTGGGGGAGGGGCGCAGTTTTGGCGAGACTGGATACCTCAGCTGATTTTTTCTTCTGTTCTCTTTTTAGGGGGATGTGTGTAAGAGTGTGTGGGACTCCTGTGCTGGACTATTCATTCGGAATTCCACCATGACTCGAAGTGGTGTATGTTTCCTGCGGATTGTTCGAGTCTCCTTTCTGAAAGATAAGCAAACATTTTTGCTCGCCCAGGAACGTTCGCCACAGCTCGTACAGTATATTTTTTGGTCTGCTTTGTGCAGGCACTGACTGTTCGAGCGACAAACAGAAGTGATCTAAGGATATGCATTGTTCTCTTCCTTAGCTTCTATGCAGCAAGGGAGCAACTCTGAGGAGGTGATTTGCAAGTGATTCAGAGTGTCTGCCAGGTGTGAACGGTTCGTTTAGTTTGTTGTGTGTTTTCTGGAACCAGTGACTGCTGTCTGCCCTGAAGCGAATCTGTCGCAGGAATCTGTGGACTAATGTGAAATTGCTGAAAAGGAACGGTAACAAAAAAAAGAAATAATAGTGCGTGTGAACTTCTGTGGGTACTTCTAATTGAAGGACCTCTTCGACCATCATTGTGGACATCTTGTGTTCCCAAAACCGCGGTGCCGGGTATACCTGTGTATGCTCGTGTAGCAGAGAGGCAAAAAAAAGGAGATGAGAATATCCCTTTTGTTTTTTTTTCGGAAAGGGCGCTACTCTGCACGTACGGCAAGGTTGCGAAGGAAACTTGATACTGGAAAATGTCCTACTGTCCTCTTCACCACTTCAGAGCTTTTTTGTTTGGGCCTCCACTAACCGGCTTTTTCTTGCCGTAGGCTTTTCTTGTGCGGCGATCCTCAATTGTGATTTAGGTTTTTTTTTCAGCGGTACTGAATTCGACCATCGACTGATTCACTTCTCTTTTTTTGTGAATTCCGGTTTACCCTCTATGCCATGGAAAAAGCAAGCCTAAAGCACTTGGAGTTTCAGCTCCAGCGAGAGAAGGCGCTGACGAAAGATCTGGACGCGAAATGCAAATCACTGTCGGCACAGGTTGCTCAGCTGGAGCAAGATAAAGCCGAGCTTCGGCGCGAAAAGCTGTTTCTCGGCGAGGAGGCAAAAAAGACCTCGAAGCTAGATGACCGCATTCACATCCTCCAGAAAGAAGTGGAGAACCGCGACGCAGTCATCGCATCAGAGCGGGCGGCGACGCAGGCCGCGAGGGTGGAGGTGGAAGAAATTCGGCGCAACGCGAATGCTTCTATCGCCCTATGGACCGCGGCGGAAGAACAGTGGACAGCGGAGCAGACAGCATTAAACGAGACTGCTGCTCAGTATCGTTTGGAGATAGAAGATTTAAAGAAGGAAGCTCAAGTTCAAGGGGACGCACGCGCCGAACTGACGAAGCAGCTGCATACCGAAAAGGAGCGGTCGAACAGGCTGACGCAAGCGCGAGAGGCCATGGAGGTGGAGGTCAAGAGTCTGCACTCTCAGGTGGAGAAATTGCAGAACAAGGTTTGCGACCTCGAACAAACGGTGTACAAGCTAGACCTTGCCGGGGACAAGCAGCGTGAGGCAATTAACCTGAAAGATACAGAGGTCAAAACTCTCGAGGCCACTGTTGCTCGGCATATAGAAACAGAAGAGCGGCTAGAGCAAACGATCAGCTCACTTAACGATCGCATCAACGCGGCAAAGATGCTGAACCTGGAGGGAAAATGTGAGAACGAAAGGCTGCAGTGCGACCTTGTAGACGCCAAAAAGGAGGGTGAGCGCCTACATCTCCAAATAGAGTTGCTGAAGCGTGACTCTAACTTTCTCTCACAGAGCCATGCTAGCGTGCAAAAGGCGCTGGAGGATTTGAAGGAGAAGCATCGGCAGCTCCAGGAGGACATGAGAGACAAAAATGTCGAAATACGCCGGCATGAGCTCACGATCAGTCAGCTGAATATGGAGCTCAAAAAGAGTGAAAATCAGGGCGGTGAATGGTCATTTCAGTACTCGACATTGGAGACTGAGCTCCAGCAGACGAAGGAGGCACTGAGGAAATCATCGGCGTCTGTCGAGACACTCCTGCGCGAAAACAATGAGCTTGTGGAGCGGTTGAAGGAGCAGAAGCAGTTCATGGAGACAAAGGAGGAGGAGATGGTTGTGTTGCAGAGCCGATGCGACGAGCGAGCGGAGGCCTTTTCCCGAGATATCAGAGACCTGGAGAAGGAGATCACCGCCCGCCAGGCAGTGATTAATGAGTTGTCCGACCAACTCAATTCCGCAAGCGAGAAAAACGCGGCGTATCACTCCAAAATTCTCGAGGAATCCGAAGCAAGCGGGAAAACGCGGCAACATCTAGCTGAGATGCTGCAGCGGCTGGAGTCAAACGAGCACCACATTGTTTTGCTGGAGTGCGTTGCCGAGAAGGAAAAAATCTGTTCCTCCTTTTTAGGGGATCGGAACGAGGCCGCGATGTTGCTCTGTGCGAGCCTCTTGGGGCACTGCCAGATGCTGCAAGAGAAGACATGTGTGCTACTCGAGCATCAAGAAGAGCTTTCTCACGAGAGCTGCTTGAAGACGACGCAGCTTAAGGAGCTACAGTGTCAGAGTGAAGAGCAGAGGGAGCAAATTGCCGTTTTTCAGAGGGAACGAAACGAACAAGCTGAACGTCTTTCGGCAGTTTCGCGGGAAATGCTCGCTTCTGAAAATGAAGCTAACGAACTTCGAGGCGCCTTAGAGGCCTCGCGGAACGAGAATGTTTCCCTCACATCAGCTGTGGCTGGTCTCCATGAGCAGGTTGTTGCAAAAGATGCTGAGCTGGTGCGAAAGAACGCCGCGCTGGACAATTCCCAGTCCCGTGTCTGCGCTTTATCGGATGCCGCATCTGCCTTGGAGAGGGCTATGCTTTGTTATGCTATGGCGCAGATGGAGGAGGTGCAGGAGCTTTGGAAGAACCGTGTAGAAGTGGTAGAGCTGCATTTCACTTCTCTGCTCTCGCACTTGGCCGCCGAAAAGGCGTTGCTGCAGTCCTCGAAGGAGCAGGCGGAAGCCTCGTGCCGGGAATTGTCTGCGTTCGCGAAAGAAGCAAAAAATTCGATGAACAAAAGTGACCTCGCTGCCGCAGAGCGACAGGAAGCGCTGACGAGTCGCGCGGCTCTCCTGGAAGGGCAAATTGCTGTGGCACGCCGAGAAAAAGATCAGGCAGCCATGCAGCTGGCGACCTTGCTGCGACGATTTGAGGAGGACCGGAACTCCTTTGAGTCGCTCAAGAGAGAAACAAAGTGCACAATGCAGGAAGAGCGAGAGCGGCGTGAGGCAGCGGAGAAGGAGTGTGTGAAGCTGCGTGGCTGTATTGATGCCGAGGTGAAGCGGAAGTGCGAGTACAAAAAGGCTCTAGAGAATCTGAAAAAGCTACGCAGCGAGAGTGAGGACCTGCGTCGTGCTGAGAAAGCGCGTGCTGCAGAGGCGATAGGGAAAGCTAACACCGAATGCAACTATTGGGTGATGTGCTTCGACCATCTCAAGGATATGATTGAGAAGAGTCATCGCACAGGGGATCGTTTGCCGTCTATTGACACAGATACGGTTCACCGCTTGGAGGTTGCGAAAACCAAGATCAGTCCTATGCAGGCGCGCGAGGTGAACAAAGCGCTTTCGAGCCTTCCAAAATTGAAACGTGTACGAGAAGAGGCCTCTGACGCCCCTACGTAGAGGGAACACTACCATCGCCCTGGTGTTTTTTTATCTGTTTCCTGCTTTACTCATGGGCACGGACGACTGGGCTGTAAGCTGCTTATTTTTTCTGCCTCATGCGCTGTATTTCTTTTTTAGAAACTGATTTGCTATGCTCTACTTTTCTTTAGATGTTGTTCTAGATTTATGCCTATACCATAGGAAGAGAATCAAGGAGAGAAACAAATTTGTATCGCGCGATGCTCGCGCGTGACCGCAAGCAAAGGTCGAGAGAGGATGCACAAGGAGTTGTTTTTGTGCTTCGCTCTCTCTCTGCGGCTGGGTGTAGCCACTCTGCTCACGTACCACCGACGAACCTTCTCGGAATTGTTGCTCTAGTGCCACATCTCCTCCTCTCTCTCCTTCGTTTGCTCATGTCCTCGGTTGTTCTTGGATGTCCAGTAGCGTGCCGCCAGCGTTGACACCGGCGGTGAGACATGCTAAAGTATGGGGGAACGCGTTTGAAGGCCCGACTGACAGCTTTCAATCCATGGAAGCGCAGACCTGGAGGGCTGCAGCTTAATGGGCGGCCTCAGATGATCAGCCCTATCTACTTCCGCGGCAGATACAAGCAGCAGAACCCTGACGATCCATGTCGTCTACTAAAACCAAGCCACGTGCTCCTGAAGCGGTGCCCCGCGTGCAAGCGAACCATGTTCGTGCAGATCAAGGATAAAGACACGTTTCACATGTGTTGTGAAGGCGTACCGATGAAGGTGTACTCGGATATGAAGACCGTCATGAACATTGAACATAAGGTACTCACTCTTACTCGCCAGTGGGATGTCGAAAACGAGCGACCGTGGAGCAATCCTCATCGCCCGCGACCAAAGGGGCGATCAAAGTTCAAGAAGTAGACATCGGAGTAAGGAGCGTCTCGTTTTCTGCTAGTGAGAAGGTAATCGTGGGCTTTCTTAATGTTCTCTACTCGTACACTCTACTACCAACGGACAAAAGAATACAGGTGAACAGACACGCAGACACACACACAAAGCCAACACCTGCAGCCATTTCTGCTTCCTCCATTTTCTCATGCTCGTCCACAGGCTGGCTAATTTGGAAAGCCTCTCGCGGGTGTCCTTATTACGCGGAGCGCTAATGAGGAGAACCCCCACTTTGTTCGCTCATCTGTGGAGAAGTGTGTAGGGCCATGAGTAGGGGACTCAGGTCCAGTGCACCAAGGTGTTTTGCTGTGTGTCACACTCCCAGGCGTTGCTTTTGACACTCTTTTTCATGATCCTTACTTCTCACCACTCACGGCTTCAATTCCTCTCTTTCTTCTTCCTTTGAATTTCGATTCATGCAGAAGTCTCTGTATCCGCCGTTCTCGTCACTGTACTCATTAGCTCGGGACACATACACACATACACACATACTCATGGGCTGGTTTAGCTGGGTTTGGGACTGGCTGTCCTACTTGGGGCTGTCCAACAAAACAGGTAAACTCCTTTTTCTTGGACTGGACAACGCCGGCAAAACCACCCTTCTTGGCAAGCTGGCAACGAATCAGGTTCACGTCCACCGCCCTACATTTCACCCGAACTCGGAGGACTTGACTCTGGGGGGCATCAAACTGAAAACCATTGACATGGGTGGCCATCAGCAGGCACGTCGGCTCTGGAAGGATTACTTCACAAAGGTCGACGGCGTCGTTTTTATCGTTGACGCAGCGACGCCACAGCGTTTTCCAGAAGCAAAGAGCGAGCTTGATATGCTGCTGCAGTCGGAGGAACTCGCTAAGACGCCGTTCCTCATTTTAGGCAACAAGATCGACATGCCGGGCTGCACATGCTCTGAGGGGCAACTCGTCATGGAGATGGGTCTGGATGGCACACTCACGGGCAAGTCGACCCCAGTAACAGACCCCAATGTGCGTCCCCTGGAGGTGTACATGTGCAGCGTAGTCAAGAACGTCGGCTACGGTGACGGCTTCCGCTGGCTCTCACAGTATCTGAAGAGCTCGTAGAGAACCCTATGACATGTGCACTTGCGATGTGCGTATAGGCGACTGCGCTTGCATAGTTGATTGGCTTTTTTTCTGAAGATAAAAACGGAAAGATATATGAAGAAAGCAGTGCAAGAAAGTCGAAGCCAGAAAAACTCGTTTTCTTTTCCCTCCTCTATTGTGTAGATGTGTTTGTGTTGGCGTGTGTGTATGTGCTCTGTTGTGGTGGGGTCGCGCATGTGCCCCTAAAGTGGCTTACTTTTTTTCTTTTTGCTTCTTCGAACGGCATGGGCTTTCAACAACTGCCGCTCTGCTTCCTTTTCTGACTGTGCTTGCTTGCCCCTCTCGTTTTCCTTTGAAGGACCAGAAGCCTTGGACCGGGGTAGCGGAGGGTGAGTGGGAGGGGGTGCAATCCTACAGCGCAGCACCCTGCTGCGCTGAGATGAAAAAGGAAATCATGTGAAGCGCGAAGTTACCATCGATATCTCATTTTCCTGCCACGGGCACTAACAATACTGTTGAGGCCACACTGCCTCCTACAACCGTTTGCTTGCCTTAAGGAGAACAAGAGAAAAGCACGATACAAAGATCAACTGGCGCCGCCCGCTTTCCTTTGCCTGTTAGCTGTTTCCGCTGCCCTGTGCAGTGAAAGTGCTCGCGCAAAGGTGTGTGCTAGCAGGCGCTTGAAGTCTATGTCGCACACACAGGAGTTGCTGACTGTTACTGCAGGGAAAGAACAATGCGAACGGCAAGGAGGTGGTGACAAAGAGTTGGCAGCGCGTGAGGGTGGGCGCTGGTTGTACCGGGCTTCTTTTTTGTTCCTTTTTATGTGTGTTGAATGAAGAGGGTCGAAGGCGTCCGCGCTCGCTGAGTATGCTCATGCAGTCACTCTTATACACAACCCATTTCCTTGCCTTCCTTCCTTTGCGCATGCTATCTTTTACTTCTCGTGTATGACGCGTCCCATCTCCGGCCGTACACTAACGACTACACCGAAAATGCGCAGCAATGACTCAAGGCACCTAAGGCCTCGTACGCAGAGACTACAGTACATACTTTTCTCCGTTCTAAAGGAGGACAACGTTCTTTCTGTTTTTCCTTGATCGCTCCTCTTAGCCGGATGGCGGCGAAAAAGGGAAAGGGAAAGAAGGCAACGGCGGCCAAGGCAAAGGCTGAGGAGCTGCGTCTTATTCAGCTGCGCACCTTGGAGGCGGAAGCGGAGGAGTTTCAGCGGTCCGAGAATGAGCGTCGCCAGCACGATGAGCAAGAGGAGCACATAGCATTTCTGCGCGATGAGCAGCTGCGTAGTATGCACCAAAAAGACCGTCGTATTGACGAGATCATGCAGGAGCTCACCCGTGTGACGTCGGCAATGCAGGATGACAAGAGCAGTTATGAAAGCCAGATTCATCAACTGAGCACGCTGCGCGATGCGCTTCTGAATGAGGAAAGCCTCCTGAAGGTGGAGATGGAGGAGCTGCATGGCATTCTGCAGCAGGAGCGCGGGAGTCACGGAGCATATGTGCAGCAACTGCGCGAAACTCTGGAGACGGAGCGCAGTCTGCATCAGGAGGAAAGGCAGCACCTCCGGTCCCAAGTGTGCGAGGCAACGGCCGAGATGGAGGACAGCAGGCGGCAGCTGCAGCTCGCCTGCGAGCTGCGAGAATCAGCGGAGCACGAGTTCAAGGTGAAGGTGCGCGACCTGGAAAGGGAACTTGAAAAGGCGCTTACAATGAACAAGGCTCTACAGGATGCCGTGGAGGGGCGTGAGATCGAAGACCGTAAGAACGTGACTCTGCTGCAGCTGTTGAATGTGCAGCTGGAGTCAGACAAGCGGCGGTATGAGGAAGACCTCTGCGAAGAACGTGAGCGGACGAGCTGTACCCAAGAGGAGGCAAGCAACCTTGAGGCGAAACTAAAGGAAAGCCAGCATGAACTGGACACCTTCAAGGAAGAAGCGCGGACAGCGAGGCGGTTGTGTATGGACGAACTGCACGAGTGCAAGCTGCTCACGGAGCAGTTGAAGTTCGACGCCAAGTATCTGCAGAGTGAGATGGAGTCGATGCGTGCCGAGCACGCCGCCGAGGTGGAGAAGAGGGAGGCGGCCGAGTCGGCGATACAGGCTGAGGTGCAGCAGTGCAGGGTAGAGCTGGAGGCGTCGCAAAAGAAGAACAACGAGTTGGAGGCGCTGCTGGTGCGCAAAGAGCGAGAGCACTTTGACAAGGTCACTTTTCTGAACGCTCAGGTCGCGAACGGTCGCACTGCGATTGCGCAACTGCAGGAAAAAATGGAAAAGGAACGGGCCGAGTACGGGAACGATCTTCAGCGGCACAATGATACGATTCAGCAGTCCATGCAAGAGCTGGAACGAATCAACAGCGCTGAGAGCGCCCAAGCGAGTGAGCGGCACATGTACGAGCAGCAGCTGATAACCGACCTGGATAAGTTCAAGGAGACCATCAGGGATCTGCGCACACGCATGATGTCGAAAGACGAGGCGTATGAGCAGCTACGAGAGCTGAAGGAGGGCGAGATCGAGCGCCTGCGGGGCATTCTAGACGCGCACTTCATCCCGCATCGCCAAAACATCGAAGTGCCCCGCGAAAGCAGCCGAGTAGACGAACTCTTTTTGGTGTCAGAGCAACTTCGGACACTGAAGAAGGAGATGGCGCTGAAGGAGACGGCTGCGAAGGAGACGGAAAGATGGCTCCGTGCACGCATTGCAGAGCAGGTCGAGATGATTGACTCCCTCCAGCTTGACCTCAAGCGCACCGAGCTCTCCCGAAACGAGGCCATTCGTACGCTGAAAGACGAAGTCGAGAGGCTGCGCAAGACACTCGAAGTCCACTGCATACCATGCTCGTAGCCAACGGCGGCTCTGGCTCTTGTTTGTCTCGTGTGGCCTCTCCTGTGGCATTGCATATGTTCATGTCTTTCTGTATCCCGCCATCGCTGTGTGTGCGTGACCTTTTTTGCTCTCGATGTAAAGTACATTTTTTGTTTTTTGTGTTGGTGCACTTTGTGTGCGGCGAGTTTGGCCTCGTCCTTCTCGGCCTTCTCCTCCCTTTACTTGTTTTCCTTGCTCGTGGTGATGGATGTAGACCGCAGGCAAAAACATATACACACGCACGCACACCTGAGAGTGTCACAACCAACAAAAGCGGGGAGGGTGCAGGTAGGGGCGAAAAAAATATGAGTGAGGTTGTGCTCTCGTGTTCGTGATGCCACTGAACTGTCCGCCGCCCGCCCACTATGTATTCTCGTTTCGTTCTTGGTTTCTTGCTCCTTGCTGAGCGAAGCGGTGGGATGACGATTATGATACATGGACCCTCCGTTAGCCTCATTCGTTTTCCACTGTTCTACTGTCATGCTTGTGTGCGCTGTGAAAAGGGCCAAGTCAAAAGGGGAGGGGACGTTGTTTGACGAATGTACGTTTCTCATATAGAATCGTGACACACTGGTCAGCTTCAAGTCTCTCTCCCCCAGCACGGGTCATGGACGCGGTTGGTACCCCCTAGCGGGGCTGCCGTGCAGCGAGAGGCTCTGTGGGTGCGTTGCACGTGCAAAGGTGCATCTATCTGTGCGGCCTTTAGATGTGCTAGTCTCTGCGCATGAGGTGGAATCGGAAGAGGAAGGGAGAGGGGTGAGAGCAGAGGATGAGGCTGGAGGTGTATGGCGAGGCTGCCACGCCATCTCTTACTCCCCCTTCTGTCAAAAGTGCCGCACTCTTTTCACCCCCTCTCTCGATTCCGGCTCCACTTCCTTCCATGTATGTGTTGTCGCGTTGCCCCTCCGCGTCTAATGTCTTCACTCCTTCTCCCTCTCCTTGTAGCTCTGTCTGCGGCCAACTGTCGCTGTGTTTGCTGCTTTCATTTTTTTTGTCTCCCCACTTCCCTAGCAGGGGCGCCTCCGAGCACCAAACCCAAAACAAGTTGCTCGTATTCACACTACAGCGTGGACACGATCCCTTCTCCACACCGTCCCCCTCCCCCCTCCCCACCCACACACACACATATATACACATACACATAAAGAGACAAAAACGAACGATGCAGCCGAGCGCTAGGGGTAAGACGACCGGCGTGTACGGGGCGGAACGGATTCCCGGTAACTATGTCAAAACCCTGACTGGAGCTGTGCGGGGCGAGGAGCTTTTCTGCCGCCCTGACTTGGAGCGGCCGTGGCGGTCAGCAGACAAGCAGCGCAGCGCTGCCACGATTGCGCTGAAGGAAAAGGAGATTGAGGAGCTGATGCGGCTGTGCTCTAGCTTGCGAACGGAGCTGAGCAACACGAAAAGTGACTCTCTCTTCCTGGAGTACTCACTGACGGAGAGGACCAAGTTGCAGCTGGCGGAAAAGCAAAATGAGGTGGATGCGCTGCAGCGACGCGTAGAGAAGCTTGAGAAGGAGAAGAAGGAGGCTGCGGCAGCCACCGAGAGCCAAATTCGCCTTCTACGCTCGCAGGCGGAGAACGAGTCCATTGGCTTCAAGAACGAAGCACGTGTCTCCACCGAGCGATGCGCGGAGCTGATGAAAGCCTTCCAGAAGCAGCTCGAGGACGTCAAGGCTGCTGGTGTGCGGGAGGTGGAGTTTGTGGAGGCCCGCTTCGCAGCAAAGGTCAATGAGGTAACCACGGAGCTGAAGGCGGTACGTGAGTCGAAAAAGGCCTTGGAGGAGCACTACCGTGCGGTGGAGGCACAGTCTGCGAACATGGTGCATCGCGTCGAGGCGGATTACAAGGAGAGACTGCGGTCGTTGGAGCAGCGGATCGAGGAGCAGCGGATAGAGTACGAGGCCCAGCTCGCCAAGGAACGAAAGGAGAAGGAGGCGGCGGTTGGTGAGTCGAAGAGAACGACAGAGAAACTCGCCGTATTGATCGCTGACAAGGAGGAGCTGCTTCAGAAGCAGAAGTTGTGGAACAGCTATATTCTCTCCCACTTGGACACCTTCTACCATAGCTTCATCGCTGTCGCCCCCGAGATGGCAGTGAATCCGACTGGGGTGCAGTTCCAGCAGGTGCCGGCGCTCTACGCACCACGCTGCGTTCTCGAAGATCCAGAGTCCAAGGTGAACGTTGAGCGCATAGCGTATCGCGTTGCGCAACTGAAGCTGTTGAAGGCGCTACCGCCACTAGGAGAGGCGGCGGTGCGGCGTGGCGCTAAGCCGCCGAGTGCAGCTCAGCTTGACCAAGTCGTGGAAAGTCAGGAGCGTCTGTGGCGTGCGCTGCGCGAGCTCGAGGATCAGAAAAGTGAGCTGGAGGCGACGGTCAACAGCTTCACCTCGCGCCTATATTTCTTCAGCGACAATCTGGAAGAGTCTCTGCGCCGCGGCCCCAGGCCCGTTCCGCCGCCACTGCGTGATGTGGTCTTTCTGTGTCTGTGCGTTCCGAACGGGCGGGTACTGTGGGCCGCGGACACGGAGCTGATGCGGACGTCAGTGCAGATGCTGTACGGCACCCTGCGGCTAAAGATGGGCGAGTATGGCGCCTACGAATGCTACAGCGACGACGTGTCGATGCTGCTTGCGTTCGCTGATGCGACAGCGGCGTGCCGCTTCTGCACCGAGAGTCAGGAGTGGCTTATGAGACTTCCCTGGCCAGCTGCCCTTTTGAAGCTGCCGGAAGCGCAGGAGGAGCGGTCTGACGGCGGGCGGTTGCTGTATCGAGGCCTGCGAGTCTCCATGGCGCTCCACGCGGGTGAGGCCTACGTGGAACCGTCCGGCATCCCGCTGAACTGGGTGTACCGTAACCACTACTACGGCAAGGCGGTCTCTCAACTGGTGCACCTTTGCTCTGTCACGCAAGGTGGTCAGATCATTGCGTCCATCGCGGCATGGAACCTCTGCGTGCGGCGGAGGCACGAACTCGGTGCTGTGGTGGCCAAGAGCCTTGGCACACTCCCCATTGTCTCCTTCAACAGTCAGTCAGGCGTTCAGGAAAAGCAGAACATTGAGCTGCTGCAGATCCTTCCGATAGAGCTCGAAGGCCGAACGTTTACGACACCGAGCAAGGCAGTCATCCCCCCGGTCTCCTCCCTTACCGGGGTGAAGGAGTCCGTCCTAGCAGCCGAGGTGGCGGCCGTGGAGGCGCAGCGCGAGCGGGTACACGATGCACTCGCCATTCTGCAGGAAGAGTGCAACAGCATTCAGAGCAGCATGGGCACTCTTGTCGCACGCACGCGAGCGGCTCTACCGCACTTTCACCTCCTGCCGCCGTCGGAAATGGTTACGCAGATGAACGATTTGTACAGCGTCATGGAGCGGGTGGCCGTGCGAGCTGAGGAGCTCTATACTGACCTGCAGGATGTTGCACACGCACAAGAAGAGCTGGGTGCGCAGGCACAAAGCATCAAAGACTACTTCCAGCAGCAGGAAGCATCCGCCGCCCGCGAGGATGACCTTCGCACGAAGACGGAGGCAATACGGCGAAACATGAATCATACGCTCCAGCTTGAGAAAGACCGACACCGCGCTGAGACGGAGAGCCTTCAGCTCGCACTTCAAGATCGAGAGCAGTTGATCCGCAAACTGCATCAGGAGTCCCAGTCGCGGCTGACCGTGGCAGCCGTCGAGTCTTGAGCGTGGCTGAGCCAGTGCACCGAAGCCACCTCCAACAGCTCTCTCTCAACCAGATCCGAAGAACGCCGTGCGAGCGATTCTGAAAAGTCCGGGACGCGGAGAAGAGCGGCAAGAGCCGGAGCATAGATGCCATAGAACGGCGTCTGGAGGCCCAAGGTGTACGGGTGCCATGCCGTTGAGGTGTGTTCCCCCTGGTCCCCATCACCATCTCTCCCGCTCTCTCACGTCTTTTTTACCTCCAGGGCTGTTGTGCGACACCCGCCTACGACAAACACACACACGGGACGTGAAGCGGGTACGTTACCGGTACGTATCATCCACCCTTTCTTCCTTCTTCGTCCCCCGGTAGTGGCTTCCTCTCACCGCCGCGTGCTCCCACTTCTCCCGTTCAATCCGCAGTGAAGGCGCCATGAATGGAGCATGGAAGCGCAGTATGTAGAAGGACTGGGCACGCGTGTGTGTGAGGGGGGGGGCATCTGAGGCAGCATGATGGCATAGAGTCTTCTCGTTACGTGTTTTTGTTTCTTCTGCATGCGTGGCCCTGACGTCAGGGGCACGCTTCTTTTTTTTAGATGCACGACGATGAACACCTACATGCAATCACACACGGATGCGCGCAAGGACAGAAACGATGGCAGCACATGGAGCGGCTGTAGGAACGGGAAACATCTCTTACTGGCTCTTTTTGGAGTGACTGTCCTGCTGCCCTGTAGGGATAGTGTGGCTCAGGGGTGTGCCGCTCGCCAAAACGGCCTGCTGATTTGTGACTTCCTTTCGCGAACTCCTTTTCCTTTTCTCTGCTGTTACATTCTCCTCTCTCACCGAAAAGAGCACCACGAAATGTGCACGTGTGTGGTCTCTGAGGAGCACTCAGACATTTGTTTTGGCGTGTCCGTCTTCCCTGCGCTCCCTTCACGGACACGTGCGGCGGCACGATTTGCCCTCGGTGAGCTTCATCATTGCCACTCAGCTGCACCAATAGGAGCAAAGGCAGCTGAGCACGCAACACACGCGATACGGCAAAGGACGGCAGAAGCGTAGGTGGCCACTTCACCTCTGTATTGCAGCGTTGGCGAAAGTGTTGTTCACTGCCAATCACTCGCTTGGTCGCACGCCTCATCCTCTTTCCTGCATCTCTCCCCTCTAGTGGCTTGACGATTTGTCGACCGGGGGACGCCATGACTGATTCTGTCATCCGCATCAAGCGGTACCACTACATCCACATCTTGGACAACAACACCAACGTCACTCGCACTATCTGCGGCCCCGTGGTCTACACGCGGAAGGAGCACGAGGCATGTCTGTTTGACCCGTGCCCGTGTGTGTCGGTGCCGCCGCGTCACTACTGTGTTGTTAAGAATCCATGCGTGCGAGATGAGGCGGGGGAGGTGGTGTTGGAGTCGTCGGGGCAGGTGAAGCTCCGTCTCGGCGACTCTGAGATCCGCTTTGAAGGCGAGCCTTTTCCCCTGCACCCCGGCGAAGAGCTCGACTGCAAGGACGGTAAAGGTGTGCAGAAGCTGCAGCTGATCCCGCCCAACACTGCCCTCCACGTGCGGTGCGTGCGCGACTTCAAAGACGCGGACAGGCTTGTCGGTGCGGGTACGGAGTGGATGGTGGCTGGGCCACAAACGTACATCCCGCGTGTTGAGGTGGTGGTGGTGTCGGAGGTGAAGGCAACGGTCATCTATCCAAATACGGCCTTGCTGGTGCAGGCGAACGTCGACTTTACCGATCGATGCGGGGTGCCTCGTGTGGCGGGGGAAAAGTGGCTGGTGCGGGCATTGGGAGCGTATCTCCAATCTGTTGAGGAGACGGTCCTAGACTTGATACCGGGTACCATGCTCAGCGACCTCAAGGCGCTGCGCCTGAGCGCCGTGCGCAGCTTCACCGACGTGTATGGAAAGGCGCGGCGGGCCGGGGAGCAGTGGCAGGTGACATTAAAGGACGCACCAGTGCACATTGTTGATGCCTACGAGACTAAGGTAGCTGAGGTCGCCGCCGTCTCACTCGGCGCAAAGGAGTACGTGATCATTCACCACCCCGCCGATGACACCGGCTACAACCGTTTCGGTGAGACGCTTGTGCGCCGTGGCGAGTGCACCTTTTTCCTGCAGCCAGGGGAGACAATGCCGCGCGGTGTTGAGAAGGTGCTCGTGGTCGGAAAGGAAGAGGCACTGCTGCTGGAGGCGGTGTGCGAGTACCACGACGGAGGTGAAAAGCGGCAGCCGGGCAGCCGATGGATGGTGCGCGGCCCTCTTGAATACATCCCCGCTAACGAAGTGAAGCTGCTGGAGCACCGCCGTATGATGGCGCTGGACAAAAACGAGGGCATTTACGTAATGAACACGACAACGGGGGAGGTGCGTGCAGTCATTGGCACGCCTTACATGCTGGATGTCAACGAGGTGCTGTGGGAGAAGCACCTGCCGCTCGCCGTCGAGGAGCTCCTTGAGTCTCCAAACGGCAGCATTCAAACGAGTGAGCGCAGCCCAGGCTTTGTCAGCCACCGCGAAAAGTACCGTATTGTTCGATTCAACGTGCAGCACAACGCTGCAGTGCAGATTTACGACTACCGTAAGAAGCAGCCGCGCATTGTACTGGGCCCAAACCTTGTCATGCTGGCCCCGCATGAAGAGTTCACCGTGCTCTCCCTTAGCGGCGGCGCTCCGAAGGTGCCGAACTCGTTGCAATCACTCCAGCTCTTTCTCGGGCCGCGCTTCTCCAGCGACACCATTGTCGTGGAGACGTCGGATCACGCTCGCCTACGCCTCCGGCTGTCGTACAATTGGTACTTTGACATCGACCGCACCAACCCTAGTCAGAGGACTTTCTCGGTGCCGGACTTCATCGGCGACTGCTGCAAGACCATCGCTAGCCGCGTGCGCGGCGCCGTCGCCGCTGAGGACTTCGACTCCTTTCACCGCAACTCTGCCAAGATTATCCGCACTGCTGTCTTTGGCGTCGACGAGGCTGGCGAGACGAAGAAGAATCTGCGCTTCACCGCAAACGACTTTGTCGTGACGAACATTGACGTGCAGTCGTCGGAGCCAACGGACGAGAAGACGCGCGACAGCTTGCAGAAGTCCGTGCAGCTCGCCATTGAAATCACGACCAAGTCGCAAGAGGCGGCGGCACGTCACGGCAACGAGCTGAAGGACCAGGAGGCCAAAGGGCAGCTGGAGCGGCAAAAACTGCTCGACAAGATCGAAGTGGAGAATGCACGGACAAAGTGGCTGGAGCTGCAGGCGAAGAGCGAGGCAGTGCAGGCGAGTGGGCAGTCCATCGCGGAGGCGAAGGCGCGCGCTGAAGCGCTGCTCATCGAGGTGCGCTCGGAGCTGCAGCAGGCGGAGATGCGGGCGAAAGCGTACCGTATCTCAGCGGAGGCAGAGCTGCAGAAGCTGCAGCAGCGACAAGCACTTGAGCTCGAGTACACCCAGCGGCAGAATGAGATAGACGTTTCCAAGGCACGGGCGGCGGCTGAGGCGGAGGCGGAGAAGGTGAAACGGATGGTCGACTGCATTGGCCGTGACACCTTGGTCGCCATCGCCCGCGCAGGTCCCGAGACACAGGTGAAGCTGCTGAGTAGCCTCGGCCTGAAGGGCTACCTCATCACCGATGGAAACAGCCCAGTCAATTTGTTTGGCACAGCGCAAGGAATGATTGGCGATCCGAAGAAGTGATTCAGCTGGCACTGCACCGCGCATCAGCATGTTGGTCTATCCTTGTGTAACCACGCGCATATGTGCGCCTCATTCCTTTCTGCCCTTATTGTTAGAACGGCTGGGCGGGGTTTGCTCCTGCGCATCCGTCTTTCTTTTCACTGCTGACCCCCCCCCCAGCAGTCCCTTCCTTCTATTTCGTGACTGCCGCTTCCGTGGGCTGCGCGTTCGTCTCTTTCTTTACTCGGCACTGCTTTGAACGGTTACCTCAACAGAGAATGGAGATGTCCGTGCGTGCCACAGGAAAACCATGTCAGAGTGTGCCACGGTTACTTGTGTGTGAGCGTCCTTCTCTTGTTTATCGTTGCTTGTCGTCTCGATGTGTCGAGTAGCCCGACCGGTTTCCCTCGTTCCTCTCAGCACTGCTCATTGCTCGATATATCTTCATTGGCTCTCGTGTTTGTGTGTGTTGGGGGGATGGTGGGGGGGGGGCGCCTTGCCCGTCTCCCCCTCCCCCCGCTGTCTAGGTTCTTTTTTCCTCTTGGCACACCGACCGCCTATGCCCTTTTCGCCAGCTTTCTCCTCTTCCTCTGCTTGACGCGTGCCAGACACAGCGGTGGCGGCAAAGTGGGAAGTAGGCGCAGCTTTCTTATCCGTAACGCTCATGCGCTCATGAATCCTCTTCGCGCGTGTGGATATGTTTATCTCTCTACACCGTAGCATGCCGCATACCGATGGCGTCAGTAGCAGTGGAAGAGAAGCGGAGCCCGACAGATGAGCGAATCGTGCAGCTCCTGCGGCCACCGCACGTGGCACGAAAGGTGCTGTATGCGCAGATTGCGATGTGCGTTTCTTCCACGGAGGATTACTTTTGGGCACCCTTATCGTTCTCCTACCTGGTGACGGACCGATGGGGGATGCCCCAGTGCGCCGTATCTCAGAGCTCAGTACCCCCCCCCCCCACCACCACCACTAACACTCTCTCTGTGTTGGAAAGCCGGGCAGCCGTCCCATTTCCCTGCCACATGCCGAGCCGCTTCCGGTGGTGGCGGTCAGGTCCTGAACGGCGCTGCGTCGGAGCGACCCGCGACCGTGTGAGCGCGCTTGTGCCATTCATGCGATTAGGCCGAGTGCCCGCCTGACTCGAGTGTGTCTCGCCCGGGCCCCCACACTGCCTGCTGATGCGGGGAACCCAAGCCACCCCTGACAGCAGCACCAGGCGCTGTCCAGCTTGATGGGAGCGGGTGGAGGCTGAGCCAGGGGCCGCTCTCGGATGACCGCGTCAGCGCATGTGGTGCAGCGCTTGTCTACCGCTGCGTGGCACCACGCGGACGGGGCCGTGCGACAGGAGACCGACTAGACTGGATTCGGAAGCATGTTGTACGGCGGAATGGACACGCTGAGAGAAAAGGCCACTGGTGAAGCAGCCTCTGCAGAGTTGTCATCTGACTGATGGCGCTTACCTGTAACGGTGAGGCGGTAGTAGCACAGAGAGGACATGCGCGCAAGGACAGTCACATCCGAAGAGGTATGCATGCATGATCTCTACCGAGATGGTCCGTGACTGGAGAATCCTTGGACGAGGTGAGTGACCATCGTGATACGAGTTGTTTCCTCGTGCCTACGGCTTGATGGCTGTGCTGCCGTCGTACTGCCTTGCTCATTCGCTCTTCCTCCTCAACTCTACTCTCTTCTTGTCTTTGCTGCCTCTGGATACGTCTCTGAGTCCTAGAACACCATCACACAAAGGAAGCGTCGTTGCAGAGACAGCAGGAGCACTCGGGCGTTGTGACAACAACTGCATTGCCAAAGCAGTAAAAAGAGAGTGACGCGTCACTGGGTGGTGGTGGTTCCTTCGTTGGTGCTGCCCACGCCACGGTGCGACGACGGAGCGCCCATCGGTTTACGCAGTGGGCCTCTTCCGCACTTTTTCTTTTCTTGTGTGTGCGCGTGTTTCGCACCCTGCAAAGGTTCTCTTTTTGCTTCGACAGCACCACAACTTCCGACGCGACAGGCGCTGCTACCATCTCACCTCCTCCACCCCCTCCCCCTCTGTATTAGTGTATATAGTAGCTGAGTGCTGTCGACCCATCTTCTTCACGTCATCATGCCGCCCAAATATTTGGAGATGTCCTACAATGCGGACATGCCAAAGGACATGATCAAAGAGGCGCAAAATCTTATCATCGAGGCCTTCGAGACGGAGTCCCTCGAGAACGCCGTAGCGACACACATCAAGCGCGAGTTTGTGAAGAGGTACAAGGGCGTGTGGCACTGCGTCGTAGGCAAGAACTTTGGCTCCTTCGTCACGCACGAAATGAAGGGCTACATCTACGTAACATGGGGACAGATTTCGATCCTTCTGTGGAAAACGGTGAGCTAAGAGAGTGCCCCTCTCTTTCTCTGCTTCCTTTTTTCCTCCTACTCGGCAGCTCTTTCCAGCGGCAATCGCGGCGGCGGCGGTTGCACCAGAGTACACAGGGGAAGATAGATGTAAACCAAGAAAATGTGTGCCGTTACACGAAGCAGCGAAGAGAAAGAACGATGGAGGGGTTGTGGTGAGCGATGACGCATTACCTTGCGATACATGTTTTAGATCTCTCTGAGGTGCGACGCGGCCTTCTCCCTCCCTTCCATCTCTTTTACCATCTCCGTTGCGGTGATTCTTCGGCTTGTAAACAAAAAAAGCAAGACAGGAGGTGCCCAGGCAGCTATGCGTGCAAGACTGTAAAGACGAAAGAGCAACGAGGAGTGTGCCGAAACGGTGACCGGCAGCATCGGACACATCCGCTGCAGGCACTGGTGCGTGGGCGCACGGCGCAAGGCGGCAACACGAAGCGGACACTTATAGTTCTCGGTGATCTTGTGGCCCGGCATAGCTGTCCGCTGCCCGCGCGCTGGGAACTGCATGACAGTGAGCTACTCGAAACGGGCCGCCACCGGAGTGGTGGTGGCATTCTCCTTCCGAGCCTATTGGTGCAATGGAGTCACGCTCCCTTTGTGGGTCTCTGAGGATCTCGCTGCCCACCTTTAGGGGCACCTCCTAGCTCTGCTGGCCGTGCAGCCCTCCTCCTCATGTGTGTCGCGAGCGCCAGTTTACGGCATCTACTCCTCTGTGTCTTCGTTTCTACCTAATCACCCCTCAAATATTTCGACCTTCCTTACCCCCCCCTCCCCAAATTCACGTTGGCTCCCTCTCAATCACCGCTTCCCACCCCAACGCCTCACACACGCCTACACAACACCTAGCGCACGCACCTCTTACCTGAAGGGGCGCACGTAGCTGAGCAATCACCTAAACGCAGACGCACGCATTCAACGAGTGCATATAATGGCGGGCAAGTTCCGCGGCGATGTCGGCAAGCTCTCAAAGCCGAAAAAGAGCAAGGCAGCCAAGCGGGGCAAGAGTAAGAAGGTATCCGCCCTTGTCAAGCGTAGTCCCAAGTTAGCGCAGGACACTCTGCAGAGTCGCATTGCTGAGCTCACCAGCCGCGAGAGCGCCGCACGTGCTAACATCGGCGGGGCGAAGGCCAGCAAGGAAGCGGTTCCTCCCTCCGCAGGGAGGGTCCAGGTCGGCAAAGCTGCATTAGAGGTGGTGGGGAAGCGAAGGCGAGAGCGTGTGGTGCCGGAGAAGGATGTGCCGGTGCAGCGAAGCACAGCAGAGGCTGTTGGTTTGAAGATCTTGCACCAGGCCGTCAAGAGCCAGAGCCACGGTCGACTGCTACCTCATCAGAACCGCCACGACTATGAGTATCGCCTCCGCTCTGTTGCCACCATGGGCGTAGTGCAGCTGTTCAACTCACTCGCGCAGTCCCGAAAGGCGAGCGCCGCTTTAGACACCGAGAAGAAGATGACGTCGGACAAGGTGATGGAGAAGAAGCAAATAGTCTCGAAGGAGGTCTTCTTGGCGGCATTACGCCAACCGCAGCAGTACTGAATCTTCCTGCGTGCTGTTGCATGCGCACCTCTCTCTCTGTTTGCATCCCTGAGTCGGCGTGGGCGCGTTTTCCTCCTTGCCGCTGTGCTATATTGTGCCCCTTCTCTTCTACCCCGCTGAACGTGCGTTGGTGGTCTTCCCGGGCTCTGAGGGGGAGGGGGAGGGGCGAAAGAAGTAAAAGAGAAGGTGCGAGATTGGCGGTGGAAAGAGGGAATGAAGTAACAACGTGTAATCTTCGCGTGACCGGGGCATGCGGTGGCCCTGTTCCGATCTTGCCTTCTGTGTGTGCCGATGCACGACGCATTCGTGTTTAAAGAATATACAAACACACGTAGAAAGGAAACACAAAACCACGAGGAGGCCTTTAGGCGGCGCCGCAGTCGTGCCCCCCCCCTCCGACCTACTGTCTCAAGTGGCGACCAGCTCCATGTGCACACAAACGGTTATTTGAGTGGATAAGTGCACGCCACTCTGTAGCGGCGAAGAAAGGCGAGCGGCTGCGCTGTGGTCTCCTCACCACTTCTTTCTGCGCGTACACGACCGTCTCCGCAATCGAATGGCTGCTCAGGGCTTCTTCACGCCGTTTACTTGGCGACGGGCACCGAACGCACAGGCATAACCGTCTGTCTCTATTCGTTCTTTTCCTTGCCTTCTTTCCTCTTTTGTGTGTTCTGTCGCCATCTTTTGGTGAGCTGGTTGCACTGGTGCGAGCCGTTTCACTGACCCGCTTTTCCCCCCTCCGTCTCCTCTTGCACACACACACACACACACACACACACGTTCTGTATGAATCTTGACGGGCGGCAAAACGGCTGCGGCGGACGATGCGTTTCACCGCCTCCCACTGTTTGCTAGCGCGACGCTGAAAGTTGCTTCACCGTCTTGCACCCTCTCTCCGTATTTACCGCGTTTCTCCGGGAGTCGCGCTCTCGGGCGCTATACTTGCTCAGTACCGGGAAAGCGCCGACTTTCACACTGCCTCCTCCCCAAAGAAACCTCCGATCACTCACACCCACATACACATATACACGTAGTTCACAGCTGGCATTCTCTCCTGCTCCTACTGCTACTGCTGAACTATAGAGGGCTTTCACGTGGTGCATAGCAGACGTGCTCCAGCCATCCATAAGACTCTACCCCCCCCTCCTCCTCCTCCTTTCCCCCTCAACCACCACTGTTGCTCAGCCTACTGTAGGCCATCGGCAAAACGCCTTCGCCTTTTCGTTATAGTTTTTGGTTACTGTTTTCCTTCTTCACCCCACTGCTCTCCGGTACACCTCTATCCTTGGCCTCGCCTGCTTGCTTTCGTTCCCTTCCGTTTTGGTGCTTCTGCTCTTATCCCCGCCCCCTCTCTGTCCGATCATGTATCGCCCCAACGTCTGTGTCTTTCTCTTCAATGAGAAAGTGGAGTTTCTTGGATGTCAGCGCATGAGGTCGGATCATTTCCAATGCGTGCAGGGTGGCATCGAGGCCTGTGATGTGGACATCAGACTGGCCGCACTGAGAGAGGTGGAAGAGGAGATCGGACTGAAGCAGCAGGACCTGACTTTTGTCCAGGAGATCCCGCCACCGAACGGGGACCCGATGAACTTTGCCTACACCCTCACCTCCAACGCCAACCTGCGCCGCTTTGGCTACGTTGGTCAGAAGCAACGTATCCTGCTCTTCTTCACCCCGTCTGACAGCATATCGAAAATGGTGCTCATCCCTCCTCCGGAGCTGCACGCCTCGCAGGAGTTCCGGAGGGTAGAGTGGATGCCGATCGAGCAACTCATCGCCAAGTCCCTGCCAGAGAAGGTGCACATTTTCAAGGTCGTTGGAGAAGTGGCACCGGGAATCGCTCGCGCCTTCTTGAAGAAGAGGGGCCTCCTCGCTGAGCCTCAGGGTGAGTCCAAGTATTAGTGCCGAAAACAAAAGCATAGAAGTGCAGGCGAGTGAAACATGGGTGATTCTGCCCTGTATTGCATCGCTGTGGGGGCTGGTGCATTCCTCCTCCCCCCGTCTTGGCGCACTCCCTGAGGCGAATGGGAAAAGTGCCCTTTCAAACGAAGTGTGAACGAAAAAAGCCTTGCAGAATAATAGAGTTGGGAAAAAATGAAGTCAATACCCCCTCCTCCCTTTCTCGCCATGCATACCCTCCTGCAGGCATCGTTTTGCGGACCTGAAAGTGGAAAAGAGTGCGGGACGGGGGATCGCCTTGTGGCGCGGATGGGCTTACACCTGAGTGCGTTTGCGGAGCCTCTGGCATGACTCCACCACACCCCCTTTCTTCATCTTGGCTCTTAGCTTGGGGGGTGCTTGGCTCTCTGGTATCAGGGTGCGCCAAGGCACTGGGAAGGCGGCAGCAACGGTCGCATGGCGTCCTAGCTGGGCATCTTATCGTTTTCTGCGCGCCCTCTTTGTTTTTCTTTCCCCCACATACTTCCCATCTCCTACACTCCTCTGTCTCGCTCTCGCCGTCTTGGATCTCTTCCCATGCATGCTCACACGTTCACATTTGCCGCGTCCCATACATGCACATGCACACACTCGAACACATAATGGTACGCATCCATTCACACACCTGCATCACTCTATGTGTTTCTTCCACGTGTATGTGGCCCATCATCGATCACTGCCCCCCCCCCCACTACCCTCGCCTCGAACGGAAGCTCTCACATCTTCTTTTTCTCCCAACCGTCTTCATTGAAGGCTTCACTTCGTATTTTCTTCTTTCGGTTCTTCCGGCTCCTCCGCAGCTGCCCCCCCCCCGCCCCTCTCCGTCTGCCCATATTGTGTTCGCTTCTCTCTCCAGCACAGCCCACTGAGCCACAGTGTGTGTCGCGGCGCAGCACCCCTCGGCGGTTGGTCACAGTGTATTCTTATAGAGTAAAGAACACACACACACACGACCGCCTCCCCCCGAGTGTCTCTATTGCCTGCCTTCTTCACTACTCCCTCCCTGACCCTCACAACACGACACGTTCTTCTCAGCTGCAACGCTTACGCACCTTCATCTCTATTTCTTTGGTTGCCTGTCGTTCTTCTTGGTAAAGAGTCGTCCTTGCAAGATACACCATCGCCTATAACGCGTGCACATCACATACAAGTAGCGCACCGCACACCTCTCTGCTCTACCCCTTCACTGGAACGCTCCATCTCACACAGAAGCATCGCTCACCTTTATTCCGCCGGCTTCCACAACACGAAACCAAAAGAAAACCGAAGAAGGAAAAGGACAACAAGAGACCCCTCGCGCCTTCTCTCTCGCACACACACTCTCCCCCTCTCCTCTGTCTAGTGTAGCAACGCAGTGCCGCACTGCCGTGACACGCTCGACAGACGCGCCTCTTTACTTCCTCGCCTGTTTCACAGCGTCGTTGGCTTTTACGCTCTTTTTTATTGCTTTGTTGTTTTGTGTCCCCGCTACGCACCAGCCGACGACCACTCCACCCCCCCCCACACACACACCCTGTCCTCCCCTCCTCTCTACTTGTGCGTGAAGTGGGACTCGTGATTTCTGTTATGCATATCAGCGGCAGCTGCCTGCTGCTGCTTGTCAAGGTGAAGAAGTAAATCCGGAGCTGGACACCCGCCTCGACGCCTCTGTCGCTTCCCTTTTTCAGCTTCGTGTCCACTCTCCACCGCATTCTCCTGCTGTCCGCTTCACCGCACTCGTAGCGGATAAGAAGCGCCGCTTTCGCTCCTCTTCTCCCTGTGCACACTTGTTGTTCACCTTCATCATGGACCCTCCTTCAGTCCCGCCGTCGCCGCAGCAAGCGCCGATCGAGACGCCTGGCGGTCACCACCACGCCGTGGCGCTGCGCACCGAGTCCTCCATCTCGCTGGACACCATCCAAGCAGTCACGATCAATCGTGAGAAGCTATCCGAGTGGCACCACAAGATTCGTGCCAAGCTGTTCCCGATGGTGTCCGGTTTCTTTGTGCGCTGCCGCGTGGAGGACTCGGTGGATGGGCGGGCACTGTACAAGGTAGGTCGCATCAAGAGCCTGAAGCCGGACTGGTCCGTTGAGCTGGACCTCCTCACCACTGATGAGATCCGCGCGGGCCGGAACAATACCAACTACGACTGCATCAGCAATGCGAAGCTGTCTGCCGCAGAGTGCAACTCGTGGCTCGCTCGCGTGTCGCCAGACTTGCTGCCGGATATCACCTCTACCATCTACCGCATGGAGGAGCGCATGCACATGCTGGAGGCCGTCATCTTAGCCGAGCCGGCCTTCCACAGCCGCCGCCGTGACGAGCGCCGCCGTGATGAGCAGACCACCTCCAACGCCCCACAGCTGCCGGAGAAGTACGTCTTCTCCCAGAATGTGCTGCTGTGCGAGGACGACTACGTCAGTCTGCCACAAACGGTCACCATTGTGGACCTCTTCCAGAACGCGGTGGGCCCGAAGGGCGTAGCTGAGCCGGACACCCCGCGCGCCGGCTGTGCGCCGAACACGCGCTCCCGCGTCGGCGACGAGGCAGTGGCGAGTCACAGCACAATGATGCAGCTGCAGGACATGCGCAACTATATGAACTCGCCGACGCAGCCACCAGTGGACCCGACGCGGCTGATCGACATGATCCGTCGTGCCGCCAACCCTTCGCACAACAGCTTCACCTACGACAACCTGCCGGAGTTCTGCAAACTGGTCATCTCCGTGTGCAGCATGTGCCGTGAGGTGGTGGCGAAGGAGCCGCTGTTCGTGCACCTGAAGTCTCCCATCACCGTCTTTGGCGACATCCACGGCAACTTTGCCGACATGGGCTACTTCCTGGAGAAGGTGATCGCCTTTGACGACGTGATGCTCAAGTACACCATGCAGAATCTTCTGTTTCTCGGCGACTACGTTGACCGCGGCGTCTTTTCCCTGGAGTGCGTCATGTACCTCTTCGCCTTGAAAGTGATCAACCCCGCCAAGGTGACGCTGCTGCGCGGCAACCATGAGTCACCCGAGGTGAATGGGGACATGGATGTCTACGGCTACAGCTCGTTCAAGTATCAGTGCCTCGACAAGTTTGGCCGCGATCGAGGCATGGATGTCTGGGTGGCAGTCAACGAAGTGTTCCAGTACTTGCCGGTGATCGCCGATATTGACAAGAAGATCTTCTGCGTTCACGGTGGCCTGCCGCAGTACTCCGGCGGCGAAGACAAACGCCTCGAGATTCTATCCGACCCGAACTTTCCGCGGATTCCGGTGGTGCAGTGCGCGGACCCCACCAACGTGGCGCAGCGCATGATGGTGAATGACCTACTCTGGTCTGACCCGGCGCCGCCAGACCAGCAACTCGACCGCTACGGCTTCGGTCCCAACCCCCGAGGACCGGATATCAAGACGTTTGGCTCCCGGGCAGTGGACATGTTCTGTGAACGGTACAACTATCAGTACATTTTTCGTGCGCATCAGGAGAAGGCGGATGGGCTACGGCTGTCCGACAATGCCCGTGTCGTCACCATCTTCTCCACGTCTGACTACGCCGGGCACCAGAACGGTGCGGGCTGCATTTTCGTGGCGAATGGAAAGATGCGGATGGCCATCAAGAAGCCGCAGCGGCAGGAGGTGCAGCGAGAAACAAAAGGACCAGTGTCACCGCGCACGCTGTCCAAGAGTGCGCCTGGCTTTGTCGTGCGCATGAAGAAGCCGCAGTGAGGCGGTTCTCGCCACCTCGAGGACAGAGCGAGAGAGGGAAAAGAGAAAGGCCTTGTGGTGCGTGCGTGTCTTCTTCTGTCTCTGTGGTGTGAGGGGTAGGACAACGTGGTGGGGGGGGCGGGGATGCGTGTTGATGGGACGGCGAAGGAAGACGGCGGGATTGCCGCTACCCAACAGCTCTTTTCTGCACACGTGCACCTCTCGCGCGTGCAGTGAAGACCTACAGCAGCTCTGCATCCCCGTTTCCGATCGCACAAACACCTGGCCAGAGCGTTCACAAGCTGTCTCACCACCACGCCACACCACGTTGTCCGTCCCCCCACCCCACCCACTCACCCTTTTGTGCCTTCTACATCTTTTCCTCCTCCTACTCTCGCTTCCCTTGATCCCTGAAGACAGTTCTCTGTTCTCCCCGACGTTGTCGCTGTTTCTACATGTCTCTTGCACGGTTCCTCATTGTTGTGGGCTCGTGCTTGTCTTGTCTCGCTCACTTATCCAACTCGTCTCCGTATTGCACGCGCATGTTTTCTTCTCGCTTCTCCCACTCTCCCGCCCTGTCTGTGTTGCACATTCCTTTGTTTTCCTTTTCCGCAACTGGATGTCACGTGCTTCTGTTCTGTAGTTTCTTTTTCTTTGCCCTGGCTGACGGGCCGATGGGGGACGCCTCAGTGCGCCGTATCTCAGAGTCCAGCACACCCCCACCCCCACAGTGCCTGCTGATGCGGGGAAGCCGAGTCACCCCCGACAGCAGCACCAGGCGCTGACCAGCTTGATGGGAGCGGGTGGAGGTTGAGCCAGGGGCCGCTGTCTTCTCTCGGATTTGAGCGCCGTTCTGCCGCCCCGACTCGGTGCCAACGGGCGATGTTGAAATGTTTGTCTGTTTGTGTGGGAGGAGAGAGGCGAGTAAGGTGGGGGTTGAGGATGGCTTTTTACGGGGAAGCATGTGCTTCCTCCTGCGCATGCGTGCGTGCTCCTCCTCCTCGGCCTCAGATGAATGGGGCGCATATGTCGTGCAAAGAGGAGCCTCCGAGGGCGAGAGAGAAGCCAGTAAACGCTGAGGACTCGAGCGGAGGGCGGAGTGGAAGCACAACGCTACGTGAGAGAAGAGGCAGAGACCCGCACAGAGGGGGAGCACGCGCCAACGACGACGGCGAGCCCAACACGTAACTACGAAGCACGTATAGGGGAAAAGTTACCGAGGCAGAGATGCACATGTAGGAGCGTGTGTGCTTTTCTACTTTCCACGTGTGCGGTGGTCCTCGAACCGGCTTTTACGCAAATCGAGCTGCAGGCATGTCGTTGTCGCCAGGGAGACTGTGCAGCTCTCTCGTGGTGGTGCGGACAATCAACTGTCATCGTGGCGGCGTTGGTGTACGGAGGGATGGCTGCATTGGTTTACGCTGTCTGCTCGGGTACCTCCTCCGTCACGCTTTACGGTCTTCTTTGTGTGTTCGCGATGGCATCTCGTACTGCCGCTGTGTGTGCTGGCCTCGTCGCGCGGTGTTTCTTCGCTGTGCCTTTTTATTTCTATATCCAGAGACACCGCAAATATCCTTCACAAAGGCGTTCGCCTGAGTTGTACCTGTATGTGTATGTGTGTTGTGTGTGTGTGTGTGTCGCCTGTCGCCTGTCGCCCATCGCCTTCAAGTCTCCGTCGTCCTCCTCCTCCACCCGCTTCATCGTCTCTCGATGTGGTGCACCGCCTCGTGGGCGCATGGACCTCATGCCGCTTTTTCTTTATTTGTTTGCCTTCTCTCGACTTCTCCATTTCCTGTGCGGGGGGACCTCGCCCCCTCAACGCAGAAATGTGCGAGTGTTGCTGTCTGTGTGAGAGGGAAGAAGGGGATGGTGCGTGTGCTTGCATGCAGGCGCAGGGAGTGGACCATGCCTGGGGAAAAGGGCTAGCGAGCGCGTGCGTGCGCGGAGGCCCAGAGTGGTCCTGCTGAGGCTGAGAGAGAGACGGTCGGATGTGGGCGCCTCTTCCCTTACAAATCCGCAACACTCACCACTTCCTCCAGCACCTTCACCCTCACCCTCCGTCTCTTTTTGCTTTACTTTATTGCTGTCTTCCATGAGGTGCGGGTTGTGCCCCAGCCCATCCTCGTTTCGTTTGCCCTTCCCCCGTCCCCCTCTTCTTGCATTCGCCTTGGAACAGTAGGTCGAGGAGTGAGAGAAGTGGATGGTGGAGTGCAGTCGTGATGATACTGTGCGTGCCCGTGTCTTTGTGCTTTCGCATGTTTCTTATCTTTCCATCAACCCTGACCCCTTTTCTCCCTCTGTATCTCCTTGATTGTGTGCTTCTCATGTGTGACGCCGTTGCCTGCGTGCCTGTGTGCCTGTGCCCCTCTCCGTCTTGCTGCTCGGTCGCAAGAAGGGTAAGGAGGAGAAAAGATATATATAGAGAGAGAGAGCCACTTTATCATGCGTGTGTGTGTTGTGCATGGGTGCGTGTCGGAGAGGAGACGACAGCCGATGCCGGCGATGTCAAGCTATTTCTCTCGAATTTGAAAAGAAACACACGAGTAGAGACGCCTCATGCTCACGCGTACGCGCTCAGGGAGACATACACACGCTGCAAGGGGCGCAGAAGTGGCATCGGGAAAAAGGAGGCTGCGGGAGTGGGATGAGGACTCTGCACCGCCTCTCTGTCGGCCACCTGCGCCAACAGCGATGCTGGAAAGGGCGCATTGGGAAGCACCGAGCATGAGAGGCGCAATGCGACTCACCCACAGCTCGCACGCATCACACGCTTCGCGAAGAGGTCCAGACGCGTCATGTTTGGCACGGTTGCCGTTCTGTCAGTGAGAGGCTGCGTAATAGAGGAGGAAGCAAAGAGTATGACCGAGACTCCTCACCGCCGCTACCGTCAGCGTCGCTGTGATACATGCTCCGGTGCCTCTCCACTTGTCCATGCCTCACTGCTTCTTTCTCTCCTGCGAGTGAACGCACACATACACGGATTTGACTGCTACTACCGCGGAAGAGTGCGCTTTTCTTAGGTGCCTCAGTGCTCTTCGGCCATATCGTCCCCCTCCCATCCCTCGCAGCCGCGTGTGTGTGTCTGCCTGACGAGTGGAGGATCTACGAAGGAAAAGGAGAGAGAAAGAAGTGAAAGGCCTTTGGTGCCATCACGCTCGCCATGCATACGCGTGGACTGCTGCGCTTGCAGTTTCTACTCAACACACCGTTCGACCACCAGCCCATCGCCGTTCCTGCCGTGCCAACGGTGCGATCCGTCATTGAAGACATCATCCCACCGCGGTCAGAGCTCAGCCGGGTGGATGAAGTAGGATTGCTCTTGAAACACCTCCCCGCTGCCTGCGACAAGTCGAAGCAACTTCAGCATGACGCGGAGTACGCCAGTCGCTACTACCGCGCCCGCTTCAACCGCGGCTCCCAACTGCAACTGAAGCACGCGAACCACATCGCTGCTGCGTCTAGTCCCGCCGAGGTGCAGCAGTGGGCACGCAGCCGCCTGCACCCAATCAGCGATCCCTTCCAGTGCCAGTAGAAGCGATTCGCGCTCCGAGCTTTGCGACAACGCGCCACAGGACGGACCTCTGCAGAGCTCCCCTGCTCGTCGTGCATGCATGGACGCGCCTTCTACTGCCACGGCTGCCGAGGGCGCTACAGGAGACGGACGTGTGAAGCAGAAAAGAGTCCGTTCCGTTGGCGGGGTACCGTGACTCGCTTCTTTCTGAGCCCCTCCCTCCCTCCCACACACACACACACACGCACACTCTTTCCCCCTCAGCAGGACGGGTAGTTTGCAGGGGAGGAGGGAGTAACTGGACACGCTCACACAAACACAAGCACATGAGACAATATAGGAAGAGAAGAGGAGGTCCAATGCACGCGCTTTACCTCACAGCAACGCATCATCATCTCTCGCTCTCTCGGTCGGCTGTACGGCGGTGTTCTTCTGAGCGGCGGAGGTGAATGGGCCCGTCGGAGCGCAGCTCTACCCACTCTTTCTTTTTCGTCCGCCGCCAGATATTTGTCATTCGTCTGCTCTCCTCTCTATGTGTCGTCGGTTTCGCTGTGTTACCTCTCTGTCTCTCCTTTTCTACCCTTCGCCAACCGCACCCCTCATCGTCTTCTCTCTTGCTGATGCAGCTCGTGCCTCGGGGAGCGTGCGTGTGAGTGGGCGTTGATGAATTTATTTGCTCCCCCTTTCCGCGCCTCACCTCGCCACCCCGCACGCGCGCCACCGCCACTCTTTCATCCTTCACTGTTGCGCAGTGTGAGGCACCCGCCATCACAGGAGCAGCTATCAAGAAGCGCAAAACCTCTGCGGTGTTGCAGTCAGGTGGGCAGGGGGACCCTCATTCACGGAAGAGGGTGAGTCGACTCAAAGAGGGTTGCAACGTTCTCATCGTGGTGCGCCCTTCCGTCAACTCGCCACCCCCCTCCTGCCTCTCTTCTATAAAGTGCCGTGCTCTGCCTCTCTTCTCCCCCCTCCCACCCGGTAGCTGTCTCGTGGGGCTGACGCTTGTACGCATCGCGTTCAGTGTTTCAGCTCTCAACATATGCTGCGTCGCACCTCACGACAGCTGTCGGCGGTGGCGGCCGTCGGACTTGCCGTCGTAGGGGCCGGCGATGGCACACGACAGAGAAACTCGTTGCAGCGCCTCTTGCGTGACCACGACGAAGGCGTCGCGGCGAACGCCAAGGGCACCATCACGGTCACAAGCACCTACGATGTGGAGAGCGCTCTCTACTACGACCAGTACAACATGGCAGTGATGCCGTGTGTCAGCGGCGGCCCCGCGCGACAGGCACTGCGGGCAAAGCTCATTGAGTCTGGTGCCGTTGTTGGCGTTCGGGAGCGGCTTTTAGCGCCTTGGCAGGCGGAGGGCGAGCGGCGCGTTGTCGTGTTCGGCTGCCGCAGCGTTGCGTACCTCAGGCGGCAGCTCTTCGCTGACACAACACACTCTTTCCTCGTCGTGGACCCCTCGCTGAAGGAGTTGATGGTGGCCGCCGCAGCTCTCACCCCGGCGTTCGCCCACCGCGTCTTCTTTCTGCGCTGCGAGTCGATGTTTACTTGTCTGCAGGTGCTGCAGCCGGAGACGGCCGACCTGGCCGTGGTGCCAATGCCGGTGCCCTTCTGGTCCAAGCACGGCAGCCACCGACGCCTCGTGCACTTCGATTTCTACTGCGCGGCCCACCGTGTGCTGCGTGTCCGAGAGGGGCCCACAGACCCCCGCGGTGTTGTCCTCTTCACCGACTGTGAGCCCTACGCGGCTTTCATGATGGAGCACCTGGAGGAAGCGAAGTTGGTGGTGCCGTACACCCGCAAGAACCCAGCCCAGCTCTTCCAGCGGTGGCTGCCACAGGACGAGGTGATCGAAGACGTCGAGGGGGGTGTACAGCGGCGCCGTCGCGAGTTCCCGAAGCAGCGCGACGAGGAGGTGGTCGCGCTGGCAGCCGCAAAGAGCGGCGCAACGACACCGGACGCGTGTCGGTTTCTGTCCGCCTACAACTATTCTCGCAAGTACTACCGCGACTTTTCAGAGGAGCGAGTGCAGCAGGCAGGTGGCGGTTGATGCCTCTTTACCCGCTCACTCACCAGACCTCCCGCCCACCCACCCCACTCCCCCTCCCTGCCCTTCTACTATTTGTGCACCGCCGGCTGCCTCCACTGCAGGCGCGGTCTGCATTGTTGCATGTCGTCGCTGCCCTTTTATTTCCCTCACCTCTCGCCAGGTATTCCTCAAGCCCAAGTAACGGTAGTTGCGGTGGATTCTCAGGGCGCCTCCCCTCCCCACTGGCGCTTAGCGAGTCGATCCATCGCCGTTTCGAGTGCTTCGCTGCTGCAGCCTCTCGCTGCTCCACTGCCTGACCAGCACAACAACAAGGTAGTCGAGGGAAGCGATGGCGGCAGCGTGAGGGAGGGGCGTGCGCAAGCGCTATGCTCGATCACACTTTACGTTTAAAACCAAAATCAAGTTCACACAGAGGCGCACACCCCTGTGCACCTACGCGCAGCATTGAGATGGTCGATCGCATGTCGCCCCCCTTCGTCATTTGGTCACCGTCCGTCCCCGCTTCCCTCTTTCAGCGGTGGGTAATGCGGGGCAGGGGACTGCTACGGCAACTCGACATCGCAGCGCCGCCCCTATCCGCAGTTCGTTCGTGTTGCATCTGCGTCTGTGCTGGGATGATGTGGGCGTGCGCCTTGAGCACGATCCCTTCCCCTCTACTCGCTGGATCGCCTCTCCTTCCTCGCTCCATCCACAAACAACGCTTCTCTCTCTCTGTGTCGCACTCGTTCCCCTGCCACTCTCACGAAACACAGCGGCGGCTTACCCTTGGTACGCGTTCTCCACACCCGGTCGACTCGTCCATCGTGACGACGGCGACCGCCACCCTCTCACCCACGTACGCCCCCCTTCCTCCTCCCCCACTGCTCTTTTCAACTGTTTGTTTCTGTTGAGTGCGGGTTGCCGTTGTTGCCGAGCGCCCCCTTCCCACCCACCCACCCACCCCCCGACCCCCGCTGTTACACACACGCACCCGCACACACTCAAGCACACCGACTCAACCTTGTCTTCTCTCTAGCCGAGTGCAACCAAGATTCGGTGTGTTTCGTATCCTTCCTTTTTGCTCCCTGCCTGGTGCCGTCGTCGTTGGTACGGCTGACGGAGTTGTTGTGGCTCCTGGAACACCCGAAGAGGCATACACAGTTCACTTTGTCGTTGGTCAGACAGTTCTTGTCGTGCTGCTAAGCATCTTCCGCTTTCTCGATCTCTGGGGCACCGTAGGCCGGCGCATTTTTCAGGCGGGCACGTGTATGGTTACTTCGCAGCTTCGGCCCAGCGTATACAGCATAGCGGATAGAACCCTCTCGGGGAGAGGCAGGAGGGGCACGTCCTCGTGTGGGTGTGTGTTTCGGTGCCTCCTCGCATTCGTGTCGTCTGTTGAGCGCATCGACGGGTAAAGGTGATTCGCGTTCTCTCGTTGCTTTTTTATCTTCCTTTGTGCACGATCAGACTCATTCTTCTCTCTGTCGTTCTTCGGGTCTCGACGTGCTTGCGTGCGAGTGCCTCTCCCATTGCGTGTGTGGGTGTGCGTGGCGGTGCGTGCTGTCTTCCTCCCGTTGCGTATTCCTTCGTCTCCGCCTCGGTCTTGTTCTCCTGCTCTCGCCTCTGCCCATCATGACCACTCTTCCGTTCCCGCTGATCGAGGACATTGGGGAGTTGTACATGCTCGACGATATCTACGATTTTCTCGGCGAGGGCACGTTCGCCTCCGTCTTCAAGGCTGTTAGCACAACGAACCGCGACGTCGTGCAGGAGAATCAGACGGTGGCGCTGAAGATGATCGCCAAGCGCAACCTCTCCAGTGACAAGCTTGTGCGTGATGTCATCAACGAGGTGCACGTACTTCGCCAGACGGCGCATCCGAACTGTGTGCGCTTTATTGAGTGTGTGCAGACTCCCCTCTACGTCGTCATCGTGACGGAGTATGTCGATGGCGTCGAGCTGTTCCAAGCCCTCAAGGAGCAGAAGTTCACGGAGGCGATGGTGCTGAATGTAATGCGGCAGCTGCTGAGCGCGCTTGCGTACCTACACAACACGCTTCACATTGTCCACCGCGACGTCAAGCCTGAGAACATTATCATCTCAACGCACGAGGCTCCCTTTCGAGTCGTCCTCGTCGACTTTGGGCTTGCCCGCAGCTGCGAACGGAAGCGGCCGCGCATCTCGCGCGAGTTGGCGACGCACTTCCAGCGTCAGAGGCCGATACCGGTACGAAACATGTCCGTCGAGTCGCTGGACTGCGACAGTCCGATGCTGGCGACCCCGTGCGGCACGCTCAAGTATGCTGCCCCGGAGACGGTGCAGTCCATCACGCAGAGTGCCCAGTTGTCCACGACGAAGAATTTGTTGTCTCGCCTCGATGTGTACGCCGCCGGCATCATCATGTATGTCATGCTAAGCGGCGCGCTCCCCTTCAAGAACTTCGCCAATAAGGCAAGTTTAGTAATGGAAATGCGCAACTCGCTCAGCTTCGAAGGGCCTCGCTGGGCTGGCATCAGTGCCGAGGCGATCGACCTCAACAAAGCGCTTCTTAACTTCGACGCCGTCTCTCGACCACACGCGGCAGAGGCGCTGCAGTACCCGTGGTTCAAGATCTACGGCAGTGCCTTGCGGCCGATGTCAGCGGAGGAGGCACAGCCGACACCAGGTATCCCGCTGGACTCGAGTATCTGCGAGCGTGGGGCGATGACGCACGCCTTCGAGGCGATGCGGGCCACCGAGGCAGCTCTGTACTATAATGAGGAAGAGATACCGTCGACAGCGACGCCAGTGACCAGCCACAGCGGTTTGCGTACACCGAATAGCCGCTGCGTAAGCGTTCCGTTCGGCACAAGTACAGCGGCGTTCTCGAATAGCAGTAGCACCACGACAGCCGCCCAGACAGCACAGTCTGGCTATTTCGACTTTGCGTGAGGGTCGCGGACTCGCCAGAAGGAGGAAGGCGATTCTTCCCGGTTGACGAACGCGCAACGTTCTCATCCTCTCTACTCCACGCCCTGCGTGACTGCCTCCCATCGCGTGCGTATTTCCGGGTATGCTCGCACGTGTGTCTCTCTGTCTCTGTCTGCTCATTATTCCTCTCCCCTCCGGGTGTGCTCGTCTCTCTAGACAAACGACGAGTTGAGGAGGGGACGGGTAGACGAGGGCAGGCGGAGGTGCCGTGTGTGGGTGTGTGTTCGTAGACTCACTACGCGCAGCATGCCGTTGCCCTGTCCCATGTACATCTGACATGTGTGCACGTATGTGTGGGTGAATAAAACGGGACAAGCGGCACTGCTCTCAACTCGAGGAGGATGTGTCTCGTCGCTGTGTGAGCGGAGCCGCGAGAGAGGAGGAAGTGCGAAACCCAGGAAAGCGATGAATGGTGCCCGGAGAGTACACGCAGAGTGGCGAGGGTCGCATCGAGCACGCATATGGAGAATGTCGTTCGCTGCTTGGGTTGTGTGTCTCGATTCGACCCCAGAGCCGCCACATACGCGCACGGCGGAGGGCATCGTGGTAGACAGGTGCGGCGGTGTGCAGTGCTCGTCTCCTTCGCTTTCCTTTCTCTGTTTCCCCCCTTCCCCATCCACTTTCGGCTGTTTCTCGGCTTTCCTTTCGATTTTGCTGCGCGCCTGCGAGCAGCTCGTCATCACCTTATTTTCGCCGTCGTTCGTGTGCGCGTTGGCTGCGTCTCTCCCCATCTCCCTATCTCGCGCTTTTTCATAGACGCGGTCGTTTGCACGTGCGTGCAGCATGCATGCGTCCAGGTGTGCTCTTCACACTCTGCGTGTGCGCACGCGCGGCGGTGTCTGTGTTGTTCGAGAACGTATATGTATGATGTGTATGTGTATGGGTACCTGCGTGTGCGTCCCCACGAGGATGTCAAGTCCTCATGGGAGAGCTGCGCGCGTGTTGAGGCGAAGGAGGAGGAGGGCGATAAGAGTGAGAGGTCCGCCATCTTTCTCCCCCCCCACACACTCCCTCTGACTGCTGCCAGTTTCTTACGTAGGTTGTTGTTCGCCTTTTCTCACTCTACTTGATACTGGGCTGCTGGGTAAGCGTTTGTGTGGCGCACAGGGGCAGACAGGCATACGGAGCTCGGAGGTCAAGGGCAACGTGTCCGCCAATGCTTTTCGCTTGACCACGCGTGACCCTCTTCCGCTGCGGCTCTCCCCCCTTCTCTGGTCTTTCTTTGCTCTGCCTTCTGCGCCGTCCACTTACCCCCTCCCCCATCCTCCGCACCGCTTTCATTGCTGTCCTTCCGCCACTCTTTGTGCCGCACCTCTCCGTCTGGATGACGGGCCGATGGGGGACGCCTCAGTGCGCCGTATCTCAGAGTCCAGCACACCCCCACCCCCATACTGCCTGCTGATGCTGGGAAGCCGAGTCACCCAAACAGCAGCACCAGGCGCTGACCAGCTTGATGGGAACGGCTGCGAGGCGACCTGCGAGACGGAGGCGGGTGGAGGGTGAGCCAGGGGCCGCTCTCGGATGACCACGTCAGCGCATGTGGTGCAGCGCTTGTCTACCGCTGCGTGGCGCCGCGCGGACGGGGCCTCGAGTGAGGGCTTTGGCTCGTGTTGCGCGGTGGCGCCGTCGACACGCGTGGATGCAGAACAGAAATCGGATCGCGGTCTTGATGCGCACATGCGCCTACGTAAATGCCATTGGACACGAATGTGTGCATCTTTCTTCCTCTCTCGCGCGCGCGCGCGTGTGTGCGTGTGCGCGTGTGCCTCGTCCTGCTTCCATGTTTGCCTTGCTTCTTTTCGCTGTCTCTCTGTATCTGTCTGTACGTCCCCGCCCTCTCCTCCCCAATTTTGTGTATGTGTGTGTGCGCCTGTGCGTGTGTGCTGCGTTCATTGTTGTCATGACGTGATGGTCGTTGGATGCCACTTCCTCTCTCGCTTTCCGCGTGGCTCATCTCTTCGATCTGCCTTCTCTCTTCCCCTCCCATCCTGAACTCGTCCTCACCCTTCTCGCAACCTCAGCAGCAACCAAGCAAGAACAGAGAAGACACACACACACACACACACACACACACACACGACCTACAGGCAGAGCAGCGGACACGCACGCGCTGCGTGAAAAACTGTCTCAGCGTCCATGCTCGCTCCTCCTCCTCCTACGCCACTGTCCTCTTTCGTTCCGTCTGCTGGCATCAGAGCGGGTGGCCTGAGGGCTGCAAGATGAGCCCGCGTTCCCTCAACCTCTTCTTTCGTGGGTCACTGTATGCGCGTGTGACTGTTCAGTACATCTGTGTGTGTGTGTGTGTGCGTGTGCCACCGACACACATCACCCTTACATCGCCCTCTCCCGCTTTCTCTCCAGTTCCTCCTCTTCAGTAGCTTGCTCGAAGTCGCCCATTCGCATCTTCTCCCTCCCCCTCACCACCATCACCACGTCCGCCTACGCGTAAGTGGTCCACACCACACTCCCGGTTTCCAGCTTACACACAGAGCGTCACCCTTTGCTACACTCCTCGACCCACTAACGAACAACTTCGGATTTGTAGGTAAGATGCCGCGTCGTGCGCGCGAGGAGAGCGGTGAGGAGAAGCCGCACCGCATCACGAAGCTCGCCAGCAGCAGTGACGACGATGAACCGGTGAAGGCGGCAAAGATCTCGGCCAAGGCGTCGGACCACGACAACGGCGTTGGTGCAGAGAAACGGAAGCGCCCGGAGGGGAACTCCAAGGTTGCTGCCACTTCGGCGACAACACCGGCGGAGGAGAAGGACGAGGAGGTGCCAAACAACGGCTGCGCCGCCACAGCACGCCCGTTTTCGGAGTTCGAGATGAACCCAACCGTCGTGAAGGCGCTGCAGTCACGCGGCATCGAGTCCATGTTTCCTGTGCAGGCTCTCACCTTCAACGCCATCATGAGGAGCACGGACGTCCTCGTGCAGGCCCGCACCGGTAGCGGCAAGACACTCGCGTTCGGTATCCCGATAGTGGAGCGTCTGCTGAAGCTGCCGAGTCACCTCATCCGCGGCCGCGGCCCAGCTGCCGTGATCTTCTGCCCTACTCGCGAGCTGGCCATCCAGGTGCAGGATGTGCTTTGCGGGATCAGCTGTGGGCTCGTTGTGACGGCCCTGTACGGCGGTGTCGCCTACGCGAATCAGGAGCGCGTGCTGCGCAGCGGTGTCGACATTGTGGTGGCCACCCCCGGCCGCGCGAAGGACTTTCTAGAGAAGGGCACGCTGCATTTTGACCGCGTTGTGATGGCGTGCCTGGACGAGGCAGACCACATGCTGGACATCGGCTTCAAGGACGACATTGAGTTGCTGCTCTCGCAGGTGGCCGAGCAGAACGGCTCCGTCGGCGCTGAGAAGCCAGTTCATCAGACGCTGCTGTTCTCCGCGACGGTGCCGGAGTGGGTGCACACGTGCTCCTTCATCGCCAAGGACAAGGAGTTCATCGACATGGTCGGCAAGGAGGCTGTGCGGACAGCGAGCACGATCAAGTTCTACCGCAGAAAATGCAACTTCAGCGAGATCTCCTCTATGCTGGCTGACCTCATCAAGGTTTACAGCGGCGCCCACGGCCGCACCCTCGTCTTCACCAACACGAAGAAGGACTGCCACGACCTGTCTATCAACAACACCAAGCTGGACTCGCAGTGCCTGCACGGCGATATGCAGCAGGAGCAGCGCGAGAGTACCATGAAGAGCTTCCGCGACAACAAGTTCAGCGTCCTCATCGCCACCGACGTGGCGGCCCGCGGTCTCGACCTGCCTATGGTGGACTTGGTTATCCAGTGCGCCCCACCGACCGACATCGACGCTTTCATCCACCGCGCCGGCCGTACAGGACGCGCTGGCCGGAAGGGTGTATGTGTGCTGCTCTACCAACCGCGCGAGGAGTACGTTGTCGAGCGCATCGAGCGCCACGCGAAGATGAAGTTTGACGTCCTGCCGGCCCCCACGCGTGAGGAGATTCTCAAGGCCGTCGCCCGTGATGCCGCTGAGGATCTGGCGCGTGTCGAGCGCCGTGCAACCAACCTCTTCATGGACCAGGCGGCCGAGCTGCTGAAGGACGCGGACCCGGTCGAAATCCTGGCCTCGGCGCTCGCCGTCATGAGCGGCTACACGTCGAACATCACCACGCGCGGTCTCATTACGGGCACGCCAGGGTATGTGACGGTGCAGATGACGTCGGATCGACCGCTGCCGGTTCCGGTGTACTGCAGCATCCTCCGAAACAACCTCGGTGATGACATGTTCATGCGGTGCCGCGACATTACACTGCTGCAGGACGACCCGGGCTGCGTGTTTGACGTGCTGGAGCAGTTTGCCGAGCGTGTCATGAGCACACCGATGCGCGGTATCACCTTCCAGCGGATCGAGACCCTTCCTCCGATCATCGCGCGCGAGCTCAACAGCAGCCGCGGCGGTCGCGGTGGCGTTAACTACGGAAGCGGTCGGGGCGGCTTCAATAACGGCGGCGGCTACAGCGGTTGGCGTGGTGGCTTTGGCGGCGGCGGCTACGGTGGAGGTCGCGGCGGCGGTCGTGGCGGCGGTCGTGGCGGTAGCCGCGGAGGTGGCCGTGGGGGCGGTTTCCAGCGCCGCTACTGATGCGCTGATGCGCCGATATTTAGCAGCGTTGAATGCGTGCGATCACGTGCGCTTTGCTCGAGCGACGGTATGGCTCTCTCCCTCTCTTCCTTCTTTGTGCCGCACCTCTCCGTCTGGATGACGGGCCGATGGGGGACGCCTCAGTGCGCCGTATCTCAGAGTCCAGCACACCCCCACCCCCACTCTCTGTGTTGAAAAGCCGAGCTACCCCTGACAGCAGCACCAGGCGCTGACCAGCTTGATGGGAACGGCTGCGTGGCGCCACGCGGACGGGGGCTTGAGTGGGAGGGTGGTGGAGGGCGGTTGCACTCGTGTGCCAAGACGGGAGGTACGCGGTGAGAAAACAGTCGTTTCTTTCTTGTTGGTTCGGCACGTACCGCACCTCCCCCCCCCTCCGCTCCCGTCCTTGTGTAGTGGGTGGGAGTCAAGTCTTCCGGCTGCCGGCGTCTTTCCTGTTGTATTTCCGTCGCTCTGTACGCGGCTTGATCGTTTATAGTTTCTGTGTAAGGAGGATCAGACACTGTTGTGTGCGCGCGCTAAAGAAACGGTTTCGCAGTAACACCTCGCGTGGAGGAGGTGCGCCGTTGCAACGTGACAGTGTACCCCGATCTCCAACTTCGCTTAAGCAGCCATTAAGAAAGCACTCGCAAAGATCGGAACACTGGAGAGCAATCATCATGACATGTCGGTGGGTGACGAGAAGGGGTGCAGCCGTTGTGCCCCCTGCATCCTGTCTCCCCACCCCACTCCCCTACTACCCGCGTGAGCCACCTGTCTAGGTGTACTGCACCGCAAGGGGAGCCGAGGCTCATGCTCGCGCACTTTCATTTTTCGATGTGCGGGTGCGTGTGTGGGCGTACATGGCGAATACCCTCTTCCTATCTCGAGGGAGGAGAAGGAACAGACGTGAGCACCCGTATCGCTTGCCATTGTGTGGCTTTCGTTTCTCGCGCGTGCAGACACATACACATACAGAGACGCGCACAGTCTCCAGGAGACTCTTGAGCACCCTCATCGTGTGTCACCCTTCTGTGTGCCGACCCTCTCGCACCCTTCCCCCCCCCCTCCTTTGTCCCCGGCCCTTTTTCCCTGTTGCCGCTGCTGGCACCAAGTTCGCCAGCGGACCTGTCAGCAAAACAGCGGTGCCTCCACAGCGGTCGCACCCGTGCTCGGACGTACGTATATCTACTTTCGCGTGTAGACGTGCACCCGTGCACAGACCGGGTCCACGCGCCCTCGCAAGGCCGCTCCCAGTCCCACTCCTGCTCGCCACATTTGTTTCACGACAGAAAAGGGCACCCCTGCCGCGGCATGCCCGCTAGCGCGCGAAAGAAGAAGGACAAGGTGCCAGCGCCGGGCGCCAAGGGGGAGAAGTCCACCGCCTTCTACACAAGGAAGAAGTGGAAGTCTGTGCTGCAGGAGACGCGGGTCGACCTCGCCGGCCGCGCCCTCGGGCCACGTGGCGCCCTCATCGTTGGCGCGGCCCTCTCCAAGAACACGTATGTCACCTCGCTTGATCTGAGTCAGAACGAGCTAGGCGATGGCGGTGCCATCGCCATCGCCAGCATGCTGCGCGTCAACACGCAGCTGCAGCACTTGAACCTGTCGCACAACGACATGACAGACATCGGCGGCATCGCACTGGCGAGTGCGTTCATTCCCAACGTGAGTCCGTCTGGCCAGCCTGGCCAGTGGAACCGCACGCTGTTTAGCCTCGTTCTCATGGGCAACAAGTTCGGTGATGACACCCTCCTTGCCATGAGCAACGCCGCCGCCTGCCACCGCGACTTGACCCGCGTGGACCTCTCGTGGAACAACGTTGGACAGAACGGTACGAAGTGCCTCATGCGCGCCTACCAGCGCAACCCCCTGTGTGTATACCAACTAGCCGCCAACGCGCTCGGTGACGAGGGAACCGTGTACCTGTGTGAAGCGTTGCAGCGCTACGGCGGCAAGAGCCAGACAACGCTGAACTTGTACCGCAACTCCATCAGCTGCCCCGGCACCGAAGCAGTTGGCCGACTTCTGGCGAACTCCTCCATCGTGCAGGACGTGAGCCTCGCCGGCAACACGATCGGCTTCAAGGGTGTGCAGGCACTGCAGCGTCAGTTGACGGATGCCGCCGTGATCGCCAGCTGCACCTTGCGCATCCTCAACCTCAGCAACAACTGGATTGGCGATGAGGGGGCGGCGAGCGTAGCGGCCATCATCAAGGCCAATATCCCCTCGCTCGAGCGCCTTGACGTGTCCGAAAACAAGATCACCGACGTTGGCGCCACCGCCATTGTCACGGCGGCGCTGCAGAACACGCATCTGCTGCTGTTGAACTGCGAGGCCAACCGCCTTGAAGCCAAGGCAGTAGACGCGGTGGTACGGCTTATCCGCGAGACGCGCACGCTCACATCGCTCAACGTGGCCGGCTGCGTCAACTCGGCTGATCACCGGCGCACGCTGACCATCGCGGTGGGTGAGACCGACGGGCTGCACGTTGAGCTAGGCCCGAATCCGGAAGATACGGCTGACACCGAGGGCACGGTCCTCGTAGAGAAGATTACGGAGCACCTGCAGATGCTTGCGGACCAAGAGGCGCAGCGGCAGAAGGAGAGCATTGCTGCGAAGAAGCTGAAAAAGGCCCGCTAGCGGTGGAGGAGGGCGAGGACGGTGTCTGTGTTGTCGATGGGCAGCAGCAGTAGCAGCCGAGAGAGATGGTCGATACCCCTCCCCTCCCTCCCCCTCCCTTGCGGTGTCTTCTTGGTCTCTTGTCACCGCTTTGTTCCCTGAGATGTAAGCTATACGTCAACCTGAAAAGAAGGCACCCAAGAGATGTGTGCTGCGCCCGCACCGTGCACCAACGATCGCCTCCCCCTCTACTGCTACCGCTCTCCCTCTGTGTCTCTGTCTGTGTGTGTGCGCGCGCGCACGTGCGTGTGCGATGTATGTCCCCGCTCCAAGAGACGATGGCGGATTGGGAGGGAGGGAGGGGAGACCGGCGGTGTTCGGTGCTGATGTTTCAAAGTGGCGCGAAAGAGGGGCAGGCGGGGAGAGCGCCTCTGCTCGCGCTGTTTCCGTTCTGTTTGAGGTATTTGACAAGAATGGAAAAAGTGAAGCCACACGCTGCCATCGTCATCTTCGTGTCACGCTCAAGGGCGCGCATGCAAGGCAGCGTGCGCGTGCACGCAAGAGACGCTTGCGTGGCTCACTTCGGCAGCCATCTTCGCTTCGAGCTGTCTGCACTATCGTCATCGGTGCCGTGTGGTTGGAGTGATGTCTCCACTTTCATCCCCGCTCTCTCTCCGTCTTTTCAGTTTGGTCGATTTCGTGCTGCAAGAGCGGAAGGGTCAGCCCACAGATTGTGTCGCTGTGATCCTCTGCTGCCGTGTGTGTGTGCGCGCACGAGAGTGCCAGAGGCCCTCAGACGCAGCACTCTCCCCCTTTCCATGTCCCACTCCCCCTCCCCAACACACACACACACATTAGAGCATGCAGGCATGCGTAGGGGGTGTTCTCATGAATTCTCCTGTACGCACACCATACACCATACACCATACGATCTCATAGACTTGTGCACGCGGTAGCTGCCCCCCCCCCTCCACCCCGGCACTGCCGCATCCTTTCCCGCATCCCTCCTCGCCCTTCTCTCCACACGCAAGCACACGCACGCAGTCTGTGTGATGCCGATTATTAAAAGCTGTGTCCACGCCGATGAACTCCATGCGGCGAAGGACGCGCTCGCCACTGCCAATCGCGAGGCCGACGCCCTGCGCCAACAGGCGCTCGAACAGGCCGCGCAACTCGACGAACGTGCTCAGCAAAACGCGAGGCTTGCTGGGGAGCTTGTGCAGGCTGAGACGAAGCTGGAAGAGGCCCACCGCCAGCTCACAGAGATGCAGGTGCAAGCCCAAGTGCGAGAGGAGCAACACCGCGAACAGATGCACCGCATGGCGCAGAACGTGCGCACTCTGGAGGATATGGTTCAGGCGTCGCGGCGGCGCGAGAGGGAAGGATCGAGTTCGACGTACCACCGTGGGCAGAGCGCCGGCAACGGTTCCACGGACGACGCAGGCCGAGCTCGGCAGCATGCTGAGCTGAGCCACGCACAGGGGGAACTGACCCACTCTCAAAGGCTGCACTCTTTTGGGAGCTCAGCGTTGCAGCAGCAGCCGGCTGTGCCGACACGAGGCAACAAGGCTGTACGAGAACAGCACTGCTCGCTGCCTAGCCCCTCTGCGGCAGCGAGTCCGCCGATCTCCGCGCAGGCTTTGTACTGGCAGGAGCAGCTGCTTGGCGTCAGTCAGCGTGCAGCCGAGGGCTTTGGCGAAGTGCAGCGACAGCTGCGCCGCTGCCTGCCTCCGTCGCCTCCGAGCACCTCGCCTGCTGCCGCAGGCAGCAAGGCACACCCTGACCAGGAACCGCTTGCTGCCAGTGCGTCTCCCGGCACTGATGATGCATATCGATGGAGCCAGCAGCTGCGTCGCCTCCACGCGGACTTTGACGAAGTCGTGCATGCGGACTCGAGGCTGATCAGCTTCCTACTCCTCGTGGCGCAGCAACAGAGCCAGCAGGCACGCACCCTTCAGGAGCGGTGGGCTGAGGCACAGAGCACTGTGCGAGAGGCGGAGGCGGTGCTGGACGAAGCGAATGCGCGAGTGACACGTAATGCACAGGAATCGGCGGTGTTGCGCCAAGAGTGCGCCGTCCTTACAGAGACGCAGACGGCTCTGCAGGCGCAACTCACCAACCGGACCCGCGAGCACCAAGCCGCCGTCACTGCCCTGCATCGTCTGCAGGAGGCGCACGCGCAACTCACCCACGCTCACACGAGGCAGGAGGAGATGTGGAGCACGCGCCTGACGCAGGCTGCTGAGCTGCAACAGCAGGCCAGCAACTACGCACAGAAGCTCGAGGCAGCGTTACTGGATAAGGAGCGGCTAATGTCTGCCGCGACGGCATCGACTGAGCAGCAGCTTCGGCGTGAGGTCCTCGAAGCCACCAAGAAGCATGTGGCCGTGTTCTTGAAACAGCTCAACGCCTCCGCAGAGCAGCTGCAGAGCTCTCTGGCAAGTCTCTCCCACACATCACCGTCGTCTGCACTCGCCGCTTCGGCCGTGGCAGGGGGTGCTGTACAGAAGGTGCCATCGGCCGCCTCGCCGGAGCCCTCCCCGCCAGGGGCGTCCTCGTCGGCGTACTCCGCCTCTCTCTCACCGTGACCACCGTCTTTCGGCGAATCGCTCCTGTTGCCCGAGCGCTCGCCTGCTGCATTGATGTAGCGCCGCGCGCCTTCTCGTGACAAGGCAGAGAGACAGGAGTGGACCGCTCTGGCCCACACTCTCTCCTCGGCTCATCATCTACCGTGGGGGATACTTTTTTTGTGTGGACGGGCATACGGTCGCATGCACACGCGTCGTTATCAGCGTCATGATGAGCGCATGCGCGTAGGCGCACACACACATACAGAGAAAGGGGGGCGCGTGCACCTTGCCGCATTCCTGAGGGAGTTGCCACTTGGAGTAGAGCTTTCAAGACCACGTCGCTGTCGTCGTCCCTCGCTGGCGCGGGAACGCTCGAGAGATGGACGTGTGCCATCTTTGTGAAGGCAGAGCTGCAGCCGCCTCTCTCCTCGCGCTCGCCGTATGTGCTGTTCTCTCGTGTTCTGTGACCCACCATCCGGCACTGCTCTTCTCCGTCTTCCTCACACTCGCCTTCTTCACAGAAGCGTCGTCTCCCCGGCGCAGGCACAGCGACGCGCTCTCTGCTCGCTGATGTCCGTCGTATACTTACCTTTCCCTTTTTCTTTGCCGTGCTCACTCCAAGATGGTGTCCGTGCTAGTACAGCGGCAGCAGCGTGAGACGGCCATCCGCAAGGAGCGCCTTCGCGCCGCCCGCCAGGCAGCGGCGGCGCTCTCCATCGAGCAGGCTCGCGCCTATGAGAAGCAGAAGCGGCAACAGGAGGCGTGTGTTCGCGAGGACGCTCGTCAGCTGTGGTTGCAGTCGAACGCGCGCGACGTGGCGGCAATCGACGGATTAGTTGCTCGCGCCACTACCGAGCAGGGCGAAGCGCAGGAGGCGGCTGGGCACTATGAGGCCAATCTGCAGGCGGAGGCGTACGAGGAGGCGGGCGCGTGGCAGGCGGAGCGGCAGTTGGAGGAAGCACGGCACCGCCTCGCCGTTGCCTACACCCGGACAGATGCGCATGAACGAGCGAAGCCGGCACGCGAAGCCGAGCAGCGTCGTGCAGCCGTGCGCGTAACAGAGAAGGTGAGGGCGGCGCGGGTGGCGGCTGCGGCACCGGCGGCCCTTTCTCTGTCGAGCGTTCTAGGAAGCATGCAGGGCGCCCCGGTGGCCACGCACGTACGGCGCGCCAGCGTCCCAGTGCCGCAGCCAAGTCTAGAGTCCCTGCGTAACGTTGCTGCATCGCCCGCTGGAGCAGCCCTTGGCGATGCTGCGCCTGCTGCACCGTTGCCTCTGCGCCGTTGGCGCATATCCCACGTCGCCCCGCACGTACATGTCACCCTGCACGGCGCCCCGACGCATCGTGTCACCGCCCGTGAAGAGAATGAGGTAAGCACTCTGGCGGCTGCGGATGATGAAGTCCCTGCTTCTGCAGGCGCCTATGCAGCAGAATGTGCAGCTGTCCAGCAGCAGAGGGACGAGGTACTGAAAGACGGCCAAGAGCGCGCAGCGCAGAGGGCTGCATCCCTCTTGCGCCACCAGCGTGCGAAGGAGCTGCAGGAAGAGGAGGAGCAGCAGGCACAACGGGAGCGGCTTGCTGCAGTCAAGGCACACTATCGTCACCCACATGAAGAAGGTACTCCAAGTGGCGGCAAGAAAGGCGCGGCACTGGAAGGCGGCACATACCCTGCCACAGTCGCGACCGGCAGCAGCAGCAGCAGTAACGGCAGTCCGAATCACCAACACCGCCGTCCTCAAGGGCAGCGTACGCCCCAGCGGCCTGCCTGCCATCAACAAGCGTACATAAAGGGCGAAGAAGAATTCCGCGCGGCGTTCGTGGAGGCTCCACCCCTCGTGGTGCGCCTGGATGAGCAGCCGCTGCGTCGTGCCCCGCTGAGCGAGCTCTTGAGACCCGTGAAGGTGGCGGAACTTCTGTACAACATTGCAAACTCTGTCCCAGTAGATCCCACTCCATTCACACAGGCGCCGCATCATGGATCCGGCGCCGCTTCAGCACTGTCACCGTCTTTTCCGATGACAGGCGAGGTGTCGCCATCCGCGCAACCTTCCGCCAGAGCGCGGGTGCTGCCATCAGTGCCCCTCCGCATGCTGCCCCTCGATGAGCGAAGCAGCGCTGCACGCGCGACAGCTGAGGCGGCACCAGAGGACAAAGCTGCTGCGGCAACACCCCTGAGCACTGGCGAGGACGGTTGCTCGTTGCCACCGCCGCCTGCGCCGAGAGGCTCCAGCGGCGCGCCATGCGCTTCTCTTCAGGCGTCTGCAGGAGCGTCGACCGCACCGTCGCCGATGCGGCTCGATGTTCCAGTGAACCGCGCATCGCACGCGCGGACGCCGTCGCCAGAGAAGGCCGCGGCTGTAGAGGAGGTTGTCGCTCTCTCTCCCCTCACCCCGGTTCCCCCGGCGGCGGCTACATGCGTGGCCGAGTCACCGTCGTCGCCGCCGCCGCCGTGCGCTGAGGGGACTCTGAGAGAGCTTGCTCAGTCAGCTGCTAACACGGAGGTCTCAGATGTGGCGATGGCTTATCGGCAGCAGCCCTTGACAGTGTCAGGGGGGAGACGGGCCACTTCCGCCCACGCGAATGCGTCGGCGTCGCCGTCTGCGCTATCCTCGATGATGGAGCGCACACCGGCTCACCACCGCCATCGTCGCAGCGCCACGCCGCCGTCGTCGCTGTCCTCCCCTACTACCACCACCACCGAGACTGCCGAGCCGCTGAGCGGCTCTTCTTCCCCGGCCTCCGTGGGAGGCAGCAGCAGCAGCAGCAGCAACGGTATCGACGCCTCCTCCTCTTCGTATGGCAGTGCCAGCACCAGTGGCTCGTCACGCCACCCGATGCCGGTGATGACGGCGGAACAGCTGAAGCTGGCGCTCCTGCGTCTGCGCAGCCGCATCAGGTCAGCACAGATGTAGCGTTGAGGGGACGGGGAGAGCGCGCGAGGGGGAGCGCTGGTGGTGCGTGCTCGATGCGTGCTCCTCCCTTTCAAAGTCTTCAGAGATCGCCTCACTGCCATGACACACACACACGCGCGGAGTCGCTTCGTCATGCATTGTGACCTCTTTTGTTCTGCGCCGCCCGGTCAAGCACAGGCGCATCGCGTTGTTCGTATTTCCATCGTCTCTCATGCACAATGCATGTGTCTTAGATTTAGAAGGGCGCAGGGACACAGCCAGACATACACGCTTACAGACGTGCAGGCATAGACATGGGTTCGCCCCCTCTCTCCTCCTCTTCGCCTCCTGCCCACCGTGATCTGTGGGGGAGCCGTTTAACGGATGGGGATGGGGATGGGGATGGGGGGCGGCGGGACCGTCGACTGTCGCACGAGGAAAAAGCAAAACGGCAGTTGCACAAGGTAGACGTTGGGGGAATGCCCTCCCACCCACGCGCTCACATGGCGGTGTACGAAGGGGGGAAGCAGCAAGAAGAAGCTGCGAGAATGTCCACTGGCCACTGGGCAGGGGCGCAGCGGCCGTCGGCTCAGAGAGCTCCCTCTCCCTCCCCTCACCATTATCCCTTTCACGCCCCTCTCGGCTGCGTGCACATTCTGCACAACGTGTCACACTCGCACATAGCGGTGCGTCTTCCCACCGATGACTAGACGTTGCGCTTGGCCTACTCTGCCGACCTCTTCCCCCCTCCTCCTTACCCACCTTTACTTTCCATTGCGCGCTCGTGCGGCATCGCCCCGCTGACCTCTGCCAGCCCACTCTTTCGCAATCCGTTCGTCACCGATACGCTGCGCCGCACACATTTTTGCACGCTCGCCTCCACATCTAAGCGCAGAGAAACACCCTCTATCGCAAGGTTACAGGACAGGTCTTTGGGAGCGCGGCGGTTCTTGCGGCAAACAGCCCTCTGTGTGTGTGTGTGCTCGTGTCTTTAGCCGATAGCACCCCCTCCCCCTCCCCCTCCCTGACAGCTTCCCGCCTCTCCCTGCTGTGTGCTGGCTATTCCTTTTTCTTTCTACTCCCTTCCTTGTGTTCTCCTCTTGCGCACATTGCGCTACGCTCTCCCGATAATCACGACGCAGACCCTCCCCCTCCCTTCGCCTTCGGATCACACACGCTGGTACTCCGTGCACCCTTCTCTTCCCCAGCCTATCGTGTTCGCTTCTTCATTGGAGTGAGGGGCGCGACTTCGTGTCCCCCTTTGCTCTCTTCCTTGTGTTTTTCCCGGTGATTCCGCTGGCCGTGGATGCGCACACATCCCTCTCGCTCGCCTCCCCTGCCCCTCCCACCCTGCTCCTTGACGTCTTGCGGTTGATCGCTTCCTCGTCGTCATACCTGCTTGTGTGTTGCTCAAGCCCTGCAAGTAATTGCTTCGACCAGAGTCATGCGTACTGCGAGTCGCATGGCGCACCGCTGCATCGGTGTGGCTGCCGGTGCTGCCACTGTCGTCCGCGCGCATGGCTTGCACTACACAGCGTCGCAGCGGCACTTCTTTGCGACCACGTGCGCACTACTCGGCCGCTGTATCCCATACAAGCTGGCGGATATCGGCGAGGGGATAACCGAGGTGCTGGTGCTGGGCGTTCGCGTGAAGGCCGGCGACACCATCAACGAGTTCGACCCCATCTGCGAGGTGCAAAGCGACAAGGCCACCGTCGACATCACATCCCGCTACACAGGCGTGGTGAAGGCGGTGTACCTGCAGCCCGGTGCGACCGCGAAGGTGGGCTCCGTCATGCTCGACATCATCCCAGAAGGCGCCGATGATGCGCCAGAGGCCGCCTCGCCGTCCCACAACGCGCCGTCGCCTTCGTCAGCGGCGCCTGCTGCTCAGGAGACAGCCTACTCCACGTCAAAGCCATCATCCATCCCCTCGGCAGGTAAGGTGCTTGCGACACCGGCAACGCGGTACCTGGCGCGGGAGCACAACCTGGACCTCGCACATGTGCCGGCCACCGGCAAGGGCGGACGAGTAACGAAGGGAGACGTGCTTCAGTTCATGGATGCGGGCATGTCTGCAGGGGAGGCGTCACCGCCTCCATCTGCGGCGTCGGCTGCCGCCACTGCGCCACCTGGAACCGTCGTGTCTGGAGTTCAGACGGAGGCGGGTGACACCGTCATGCCCATCACCGGCGTGCGCCGCGGCATGGTCAAGACGATGAACCAGGCTGCGTCGATCCCCACCTTCACCTTCAGCGAGGAGTGCGAGCTCACCCGGCTCATGGCTGTGCGCGAGTCGCTGAAGGATGTGGTGAAGGAGCGCAGCAACGGCAAGGCAAAGCTGTCCTTCATGCCTTTCTTTCTCAAGGCGGCGTCCATCGCGCTGCAGCACCACCCAGACGTCAACGCTCACTGCCCGGCAGACTGCTCGGCGTTGGTGCGCAAGGCGGCACACAACATCGGCTTCGCCATGGACACGCCAAACGGACTCATCGTGCCGGTTGTAAAACATGTGGAGCGCAAGTCCATCCTCGACATCGCCAACGACATGCAGGCCCTCATTGAGCGTGGCAAGCACAACAAGCTGACGACACAGGACATGACAGGCGGTACCTTCACGCTGAGCAACATTGGCGTGATTGGGGCAACGGTGACAACGCCGGTGCTGCTCCCGCCTCAGGTTGCCATTGGGGCCATTGGCCGCCTACAGAAACTGCCGCGCTTCGAGGCGAACGGCCGCCTGTACGCGGCGAATCTCATCTGCGTCTCCTTCACAGCCGACCATCGCGTGATCGATGGCGCGAGCATGGTTCGATTTGCGAACGCGTACAAGCAGCTGCTAGAGCATCCCGAGAAGATGCTGGTGGGTCTGCGGTAATCTGTTCAACAGCGAGGAATAGAGGAAGGGTGGAGGACAGACGGAGGGAGGGAGGGAGTGGGTGTGTGGAGGCGATGGGGGGACAAGGCCGAGGGCGGTCGATACGGATTCATTGATCGCCCCCCCCTCCTTCTCTCCCACAACTTCTGTTCCCTGTGGAGCAGAGATTCACCCACGGCCGCTCGCTGATGCACGCGCGCCTCTCTTTCTCTGGACGTGTGTGCGTCGTCGGTGTACGCGTCTGCGTAGTCCTTGCTTTCCCTTTGGATGGCGCTGGCGTCCCCCCACGTCTCCCACCCCTCTCCCCTCCCCCTTACGTACGGTGCTGCGGACGCGTCGGTGCACGGGCGCGTGCGTGCGCCCACTCGGATAGCGTGCACGCACATGCCAGCGTTTTCCTTTCCCTCGTTTTTTTTCCGCGCGTGTGTGTGCTTGGGCGCTGTATTGATGTGTATCCAATGCGCGGCGCGGACACCGCGCAGGTCGACCCTCCCCCGGCCTCGCTCTCTTTGCCTCCCTTCCCCCCTTCCCCTTTCCTTCGGCCCCGAGCCTCTGCATGAGCCTGCCGCCACCGCGTGGGTGCCTATCGGTGCATGCGTCACTCCGCGTACAAGTTCGCTGTTAAGCACGCATGTGACGCTCCCTAGCTCTCCCCCACGTCTTCCGTCGCCCACCCCTCTCTCGTGCTCGTTCCACCTTCTTCACAATGTACGGCTGTGTCTGTGTCTCTCGAGCACGCGCTTCTTCTGTGAGCGGTGAGGGAGGAGGAACGCCGACGTGACAGTGGCGGAATATGGTCGGGGGAGGTCGAGGGGGGGGGGCGGGAAGACGAGAGGATGGTGTCGTGTTGTCGCTGATGTACGTGTGAGTGCACCACTGATGTGCAGCGCGGCTGCGATGGGGGAAGGACACGTAAAAAACGAACGAAAAACGAAACGCCAAAGTGACTTCAGAGAAACAGAGCGCGCACACGACACATACGACGCCCACGAGGCGGCTCGTTCGAGTGCAAAACCGCCCACAAAGGAGAAGAGCAGCCGACACGCCGGTGTTGGTAAAGGAATCAACGGAAGGCTATCCACCGGCTGCGAGCGGGGATTGAGAGCCTCGTTGGTGGTCTGCCAGGGACGCTACGGGGATCCCGGGGAGGACAATGCTTGCGGCCACACTTGTGGCAGCAACCAACACACAACTGCGCTTAAGGTGATCTTGCCCATCACGCAGAATCCCGCGCGCTCTCTCACTCTTGCGATGCTCAATCCTCCACGCACGTCCCACGTCCATCGCCGGCCCGGGCATCTCAAACTTCTCCCTTCTCTTCTCTCGTCTACTGTACCTCGTCGTCTTCATCGGCACAACACGCCCCTCCCCTGTATACGCACGTCACTCGTGGCGTGCAAGTAACGTACGAGGTCAACGACGCCAAACACGCGTGGGCAGCGCAGATAGCCACACCTGCACGTACACACACACACACACAGGCACAGAGTCTCTCTCGCCTCCCGCCTCCCATCTTCTGCTCACCCGTTATTCACCATTTCGAGGAGAGAAGCTGTCGACGCAGCAGCAGCAGCAGCAATGGAGGCCGACGGGGAGGATCTCTTCGTCATCAATGACGTCGAGGCGGATCAGATGGAGGAGGTGTCAAATGCACGGCCGGTAGAGCAGGCGCAGGAG
>NC_018309.1:58854-82237 GCF_000234665.1 Leishmania mexicana MHOM/GT/2001/U1103
CACCCAAAACAGCAAAGGGGAGCCGAAGAAGGTGGTGCTGCTGCTCAACAAGTCGGACCTGCTGACCGATGCGCAGCGACGGGCCTGGGCAGCCTACTTTCAGCAGCGCGGCGACGACTTCTTCTTCTTCTCTGCCAAGCCACTGCAGCCCCTCGCCGCCGACGACGACGCCGCTGCTGCCACCTCCTCGAAAGTCACGACCGGTAACAACGACGAGGATGAGCCGGAGGAGGACGGCGAGTCCCCGCTGGACTCGGACGGCGTGCAGCTCACGGCGGCGCAGGAGGCGGCGGTGCTGGACAAAGTGATGAGGCATAAAAAGGAAAAGACACGACACCAAAAGAAGGCGTTGCGGGCGCCGGTCGAGGTCAAGAATCCGTACCAGCTCTCCGCGATGCGCGAAGCGATGAGGAGAGAGGCGCATGCGCCGAAGGTAAAGGAGGAAAGACCGCTCACTGAGGAGGAACTGGCGCGTAACTCGCGCACGGAGGCGGCGGCATCGGTCGTGAAACGCGAGCCGTGGACCGTGCTCGATCCTGTGCAGCTGCTGGACCAGTTCGCCCTTCTCCGCCAGGAGGCTGGAGTTACCGACGTGAACACGCCACTGATGGTCGGCCTTGTCGGGTACCCGAACGTGGGCAAGTCGTCCACCATCAACGCGATCCTCGGCTGCAAGAAAGTTGTGGTGAGCGCCACACCGGGCAAGACGAAGCACTTTCAGACGCTCATGATTCCCAACGAGCGTCGCGTGGCGCTCTGCGATTGCCCTGGGCTCGTCTTTCCCTCTTTCGCAACGACAAAGGCGCAGATGGTGTGTGACGGCATCCTCCCCGTTGACACGGCCACCGACACGCTGGAGGCGACGGCCACCATCTGTCGCCGCCTGCCTCGCCCCGTTTTGGAAGAGGAGCTCAACATATCACTACTGGCAGAGGACGACATAGACGAGAGCGACTCCCTCGCCGAGCGGCTGCTGAATGCGCTAGCACGCCGACGCGGCTACATGGCGTCGCACGACCGTCCCAACAAGGCACGTGCGGGCAAGGAGCTGCTGAAGCTGTACGTGGACGGGTACTTTGTGTACGTCGAGCCACCGCCTACCTACCGCCCCGACGCGGCGGCGCTGTCGCTGGACAGGTACATGGAGCAGCACGCCTCCGCCTCACCCGCGGCAGCGTCGTCTGCCCGCGGCGGCGAGGCGGCGGCAGAGGAAGGTGATGAAGAGTGGGAAGACGACGACGACGCGGCCGGGTATGAGCTGAACAGCGAGGAGCAAGATGCGTGGGCCGATCTCGACTCTGCCAACGACGACCGAGCGTTGAGTGAGCCGGGGGACGGCGAAAACTACTCCGTCGACATGGACCTCGAGAACGCGGCGCCGCCCATGTTCTATGCCCGGCCGCATGCGCTGCGCACGACCTTCACCCGCTATGAGCTCTTCAACATGGAGGCGAACGAGGCCCGCATAAGCGCCCTGACAAAAGCGGAGCGGCGTCGCAAGAGGCGCACAAACCACCAGCTCGAGCCCGACACGTACACGTTTGTGAACCGCCAAGGCGAAGTGGAGCTGCGCATCGATGATGACGACGGCGTGCTGGAGCTGGTGACGCCGACTGGCGGGCCGGTGCGGCCAGCGACGAAGGCAAAGCCCAAGTCGAAGCGCCAGCAGCGCCGCGAGCTGAAGCAGATGGGCGCAGGTCCGTCGAACCGCTACGGGCAGCGTAAAGGCATTGTGGAGTACTGACCGCCGGTGCTCTGCCTCTGTCTCCCTGCGTGGGCCTTTTTTTGAGAGGTGTCTCTGGTGCAGTTGTGTGTGCGCGTGTGTGTTCTTTGTTCTGCTGTGAGCGAGGGGGGCAGGGAGGCGTGCGGCACCGGCACGAGACTCCTTTTCTCCGACGGACCTACCCACCCCCACACACGTTATTCTAAGCGGTCCGAGTAACGCGGCGGCGTGAGCTGACATGCACGTCCCTGAGTCCGTCGGGGCGTGCGTGCTCCATCTCGCTGGGGAACGTTGATGCTTCTGCTCTTGCACTTCTCTGTCCGACCCCCAATGTCATTCATCTCTCTCGCGGTGCGGATCCGTTATGACGGCGGGTGTCCACACCCCGCGTGGACATCGTCGTTGGTGTTTTCTGTCTGTGTGGCACGGTTAACATGTCCTCCCTCTGCGCACCCGTGTGCGTGTGCGTGTGTGCGCGCACACACGGGTGTGCTACCTGTAAAGGGCGTTAAGGAGCTAAACCGAACACCAAACGAATAGGATGGACAAGGAATGCGCTGCCCACGTGCGCGAGCGGTGTGTCGCGCATCCGCCTGATCTGAGGAGAAAGACCGCCTTCGTGAGAAACAGGTAGAGTGGAGGCGCGCTTGTACCATGGGCTGGGCCGATCAGCAGTGCGCAGCGGCTGCCAAGAGTGCGTGTGAATGTGTGGCTGGGTGTGTGCTGCCTAGCGCCCCATCCTCAGCCACTCCATATCCCCCCCCCCACCGCCTCTACCGCACACGCGCGCTCTCTTCGCGGCTGCCGATCCTTTTGTTTGGCGGTCTCTCAATGAGATCTCGTCCCGGAATCGCCACTGCGTGCGCGTCTCTCCCTCTCTCCATCTCTATCTCTGTGAATGGGGTGTGGCTGCGCAGGTGCACCGATCCGTGTGTGCGCACACTCCTACACACGGCGATATAGCTACAGATACACGCACTGCAGCGTTCCTCTCTTCAGCCTCACCCCTTCCCCCTCCTCAGTACTCGTGTTAGTCGCGGCAGGCGCTGGGGGTGAGGAGCACAGCAGCGTCAGCGAGGCCGAAGCGGTGCGACGGTCGATGGAAACGCGGTGGCTGAGCACTGACGGAGTACGAAGTCTTCACCGCGCGGCATCGCTCTCTCTCCTCTCTCCTCTTTTTCCCCCTTAGGCATGTACTTGCGGAGGCCGCTTGTGCAGCGCGGTGTGCTGCGTTGCCACCCCAACCATCGATGCCATCGACGAGCACCGCACGCGACCACGTCGGCGCCGCTGTCGTCGTCAGGCAGCACCGATGGAGGAAGTGACTTTGCGCGCTACGTCGAGGCGGAGTTCACGGATGCGCTCTTCGCGACATCCTCGCCCACTGAGGCGGGCGCCGACTCCGTGGGGCAGCGACTCAACTCCTCCCTTCATCTTGGGCCTGCAGCAGCAGCATCAGCAGCACCGGCTGGTGCGCAGCGCCACCACCGACGGCGGCGCTCTCTCCACTGCGGGAGTGAAGTGTCGAGCCTGCCGCCCACTCACGCCATCTTGAACCACCTGAACAGCTCCCTCTGGCTACAGGTGCTGGGTCGCCTGCATGGTCGCTGTGCGCTTTCCGGCGAGGATTTTGCCGGGGCACTTCGGTACTTGCCAGCCTTCACGTACCGCCCGCTAATGCCGTGGCTGTGGAGCCCAGCGACCTTGTCGACGCCAGCGGCGGCAGCGCAGTCGAGCGACACAAGCCACCGCAGCGAGGCCGACCGAAGCAGCGACGCGGAGAACGTTTTAGGTGCGCGGGACAGCTTGGGAGGGGAGGTGGATCCGGGGACGGAGGTGCACAGGAACTTGCGTCTGCCCGCGCTGGCGATGAGCTGCAGGCCTGCAGCTCCACCAGCACCGCCTGCTACAGCACCGCTCACGGTGTACACGGTCACAGACATCAGCACTGCTGCACCGTCGCAGTGGACTGTCATCGCGACCTCTGTGGTGAAGTCGACGTTCACCAATGCACCGCCAGCCACTATCGAGGATCTGCTGAAGGTGTGGCACGACCTATTCTTCGCCCTCCGCTCTCACGCGGCGTGGGTCAGTACCCCGGAGCAGCTGCGCGACAGCGCTCACCCGCAGCTGATGCGCCTGTTCGAGGGCTTCTACGCAGATGTCCGGCGTCACAGTCAACTTTCCAGCGCGAGTGAGGCTTTCGGCATGGAAGAACTCCTGTCCTCCGAGGAGCGGCAGCTGCAGCAACGACGTGATGATGTCATTACCGAGGTGGTGGTGCGCACGCTGACGCCGCCCATCTTGCTTCGGAAGCTCCGCAGCCTGTATCGCCCGCACCGCAACTCCGCAATGCTCTTCGCCGAACTCTACGCCTTGTGCGTTGAAGAAGAGGAGACATTCGCCTGTCTCCGCAGCTTGCACGCCCGCAGCCCCGGTGACATGTCTGCGCAAGAAGCAGCGCAGTTCACAGCACGCCCGCAGCGGCGGCGGCTCACGACAACGGCCCTGTTGATGGATGTCGATCTCGCCGCCTATTACGCCACACTGCCGGGGCGCCGCTACAGCGGCCTCAGCGACGCAGGCGAGCAATGGGCTGTTACGCTGCAGCACCTGCGGTTCCTGCTGCCTCGCGTGCAACTCCTCCAGGAGTGTCTGCGGGCGCAAAGGGCGCCACCCACGTCAAGCGGGAACGCTGCCGAAGAAGCGGTGTGGCAGCCGTGGCGGCAGGTCGCGTCTATCCTTACGAACGTATGTGTATGGGTCAGCAACGACAACGCCGAGGCGGAGCGCTGCAGCGACGCACTGCGGTGCACCGTCGAGGCGCTGCAAAGCATGAGCGCCCAATCTTCGGCGCCAGGCCGTGGCGGTGAGCACAAGCTGCTCGCCCCTCCGACATCCCGGGACGTGGGCGCCTTCATCTCTTGCCTTGTCGCGGCAGCCCGGGACAGCATGCGGGGCAAGGCAGCTCAGCTGCAATACGGCCCGACGGATGGCCTGTTGGGCGTGTACCTGCTCTCCGTGGCCGTCGCTGCCGTCATCCCGGCAAGCGCGCGCTTGGGCAAGTCAGCGGCGGATGTCGGGCAGACTGGCGGCGGGGTACGCATGCCGAGCACCGATGCTGATGAAGACGCCGCGGAACTGCTGCATCGACTGCGTCTTCTCCTACACCCCTCGAAGTCGACGCCTCACGAGGTATGGGCTGCGCTGCGTCGCTCCCCGACTGCTGGCGAAGCTGCCCGCTACGGCCTTGTCACAGTCGGGTATCATCTCTTCAGCGAGTGCGTCATGCCACTGGTGAGCCAGCCAAAGGTCTTCTCGACCGCCCAGCGCCTCTGGGGTCGCTTGCGCGTGTGGGCCACAGAGGTAGGCCGACCGCTGGGCCTGCATGGCGAGGCTGTCTCCGCGCTGTGGAGCCTGCGGTGGCTGCAGCAGCACCTTACCACAGACGGCAACAGCGGCGCGGCCAGCACTCTCCTAAGTCAGCTAACGTCCGGTCGCGTTGCAGCTCACGACACAACAACGCTGCCGAGCCCTGTGTCGTGGCGCTGCGGGTGCGGCTTCGAGAATGGAGGCATCAGCACCGGCGTGCATTATGACAATGCTTTAAGTGTCGCGTGCGTGGCTTGTGTGCTGCGCACTTTGACACCGCTGAGCTGGGAGTGTCCGTCCTGCCACGCCGTTGCCAACAGCGGCGTATGCGTGCCGTACTGCCTGCGCTGTGGCGAGACCCATCCCCTGGCGGATCATCTTGGCATAGCCGTCAAGACACCCAACGTGACGGGTGCCGACGTGTGTGGCGTGACGTTCTGCAAGGGACATCCACACCTGGGAACAGTGGCGCTGCTGCAGCCGAGAGATCTGCCCAAGAGCTCGTTGGTCTACACGCCGACGCCACCGTCATTGTTGAATGCGCCGGAGGCCACCGAAAGCGTGGCACGCTGTTGCTGGGACTGCGGGCATGCATGTGGCGGCGCGCACGTGGCGCCTCTTTCTTCTCGATACGCGGCGCCGTCTCGGCACGAAGACGATGACGCTGCGCTGAATGGCTTCTCTGAGGATGGCAACGCACTCAAGGTGGGGGGCACGAGAGTCGTCGTCTACGTGTGCTCTGACTGCCACGCCATCTCCGCAGGCCCACACAGCGCCGCGCTCCCCAATATACCAGACGGGGCACCGGCGACAGGGTCCAGCACGGCTTCCTGCAGCAGCTGTGGCACCACGGAGCCTGGCTACTACACTGCCGCCTTCACCTGGACGTGCGGCTGCGGCGCCTGCAACTCTGCACTGCACGTGTACTGCCATGCATGCTCACGCGCTGCACAGCAGCCCACTGTGACGTGCACGCACTGCAACCACGCGCACTCCGTAAGGGGAGCCGTGGCGGGGGCCGGAAGCAGGGATGCATGCGAGCGATGCCACCACCCACACCCTCGCGTCCTCGCTGCCGTCAATGAGCACCGCCTCATCCGCTGCCCTGCGTGTCAAGGCCGTGTGCCGTCCACCAGCGTACGGTGCCCGCACTGCGCGTGCACAGCCGTGGCGGCGGTGGCCGCGCTGCTTCCAACGGAGGCGGACCAGCCTTGGCTCTGTCACCACTGTGGCGCAACACACGCGGTCCGCGACAGAACGGACGGACAGCTACGCACTCCGGTGCACCTGAAGGATCCCTCCTCCTCGCATGCGCTGCTGCCACTCCTCACACGTTCTGAGGACGGCTACTGCACGACGTGCGGTATGCGTCGTCTGCCGGCGACCTTGTGGGAGCACGGGCGCCTGTGGGGCTGCAGTGAGTGTGGAGAGCCGTTCAACAGCGAGCTGGCGTGTCGGCGTTGCGCTGCTCTCGCTCCTGGCGTCCCTGCCAGTAAGGTGTACGTGTGGCGCTGCGTAGCCTGCGACGCGTATCACCCCAGTTGGGAGATGCAGTGCCGCGCTGCCGGCTGCGGCGGTCGAAGAGGCGCAGAAAACGTGAGCGTACAATTATGCTACTCACCGTGGACGTGTGCCGAGTGCGGTGAGGTGACGCTGTCCTTGCACGCCGTCGCCTGTGCCACCTGCGGCGCGGAAACCCCGACGCCCCTGCGTGCCACCCCGTGCATCTACGGTGACGCCTGCGGGACGGCGGCCGCCGCAACGGCAGCTGTGAACGCGAAGCGGCACGATGGGAGAGTGGAGGCGAATAGCAGCGCACGTGCACATGAAGAGTGCACGATGTTGGAAGCCTTCACAGGCGCCAACGGAGACGTGCGGGAGACGTCTGCTGGCACCTGTGAAGCTCTCTCCCAGTCACCCTCGCACCCGCCATCGGCGTTGTCTCCGGCTCATGCAGTGACGTCCCCAGATTCGCGTCTAGCAGAGGTGGAGTCGTTCCTGCTGCAGGCAGCTGCACACCCATCTCTGCCGCTGCTTACTGACCCGCTGGACACGGCGCTGGTGGAAGCCGTGTTGTGTACATCGCCACAGCCGCACAGGAGCGGCGATGCCTCCGCACCAGCGAAATCGCTCGCAGATTCGACACACCGCGACGGCGTTCCTGCCGGCGGTGCCGCAGGTACGTCGGCGCTCGGCGTGGAGCCGTGGGAGGACGCGTACGCTGCAGCCGTCATGTCGTTCTAAGGCCGGTGCGAGAGCCCGGCGATGCCGCGCTGTGAGAGAAGCGAGGACGTGCAGATATATCGTCGATGGCCTGTGCACACCAGCGCAAGCGGCGAGCGGAGTTGGCACGAGCGTGCTCGTGCGACCGCTTCTTCTCTTCTTGCGCTGCTCTCTGTCTCTCTCTCTGGTCGCCAGGCTGGCACACGACTGCGTGGGACCGTGCTTGCCGTTAAGCATGCATCCCCGTCCACGCTGCGTGGACAGGGATGCGTAAGAGTATACGTAGCTGTTGGTTACTTGAGCACACAGTCTGCGTATTAGAGCAGAGGCCGTCTCGCCCCCAATCTCCTCTCGCGGCACACATGCGCACGCACACATGCACCGCCCCCCCCCCCGCAGAGGTTGGATCGACGGAGCCGAACATGCCGACTCGCTGAATGGCCTCCCTGTAGAACCCTCTCTCCCTCCCCCCGCCTCTCACACGCACACACACACACACTGGCGAAGAGAAAAAGGAATCGTCCTCTCTCTCTCTCTGCACTCCGACACACAGCTCCGCGTCTGCTTCACAATTCCCCACTCCACACCATACATGCATGCGTGTGCATTCTCTTGTGCGCGTGTGTATGCGTCCCGCCCCTTTTTTCAGATTCTCTCACACCCCTCACTCACTCCCTCCCTCGCACGCACGCGCCCACAGCCTCCCCTCCTCCCCCCTCCCCCTGGCGTTGTGTGCGTGTCTGCGCGTCTACTGTCGTGTCCTCAGTGAGGCGCTTCGGTGGCGTGCACCTCACTCTCCCGTTCTTCTTTAGTTTTATCACAGTCTGAAGCGCACTGTGCCGTCCTACCCACTCTTCCATACCCTCTTGTAGTGCACAGACGGACCCGTAGAGGGCGATGTCCTCGTCGTCCCCGGTGCAGCAGCCCGCCGGCCGGCCGCCACCGCTCCACTCCCCGCATTCACCCTACAAGAAGAGCCTGGCCTCCGTATTCGGTGGCAACTTCGATAACTACGAGGATGCTTGTGCACGTCGCTCGCAGCCACCGCAGTCACAGTCGTCTCAGCCGCCAACCCCCCATCAGCACCCACAGCAGCGGGTACAAGATGGTGATGATGACCGGCCGGATGCAGACGGTTCAGGAGGAGGGCGGTGGGGCCAGAACACCTCACATCCGTCGACGCCGTGCAAGGAGAGCCCATCCAGCCCTAGTGTGAAGCCGAATGCGGGCTCTGCAGAACTGGCTACGCCGCCCTCAGGCGTCGCGAAGGACGCCCGCCTAGCCTGCCGGCAGCATCTCGAAGAAGCCTACACGCCGACATCGGCGTCTGAGGCAAGCGGCGAAAGCGGGCGGCCGCAGAAGAAAGAGCTGCGCCTGGAGGACTCCACCGCTACCTTCTCCAACTACCGCCCCGTCTTCTCTCCGGCGCACACGCTGTCCACGGCCACGTCGGTGAGCCTCGACACGGGGTGCACGGATGGGCGTGACTTCAGCATCTTCTCCTTCGGCAGCAGCGTGCGCGATAACTTCGACGCACTGTCCGCTTCGAGCTGTCGTCATGGGCTGCAGGTGGCACCGAGCATCACCGTGACCCACGAAATCGTTGCGGCGCCGGGGGCCCCGCGTAGTATTGGCGTCCCGGCGTCGCCGTTACCGAGCTCCCGCATGTCGAAGTGTAAGCGGTGCCTGCAGAACCTAAACGGCCCGGCGTTTGACCTGAAAGCCGTCCAGGAGGCGCAGCACACGTTCCTCGAGGAGGAGTCGGTGTGCAACGCCGCCCAAGCCTACCCGATGAGCGACATCACCTCGCTCCTAGCGGTCGGCTCGTGGAAGGACGCCTCTAATCCGGAACTGCTCAAGGCGCACAACATCCGCTACGTCCTCAACGTTGCGAAGGAGCTGATCCCGACGGAGGAGAAGATGATTGCGCAGAACAACGACATTGTGTCCGAGTGGATCCCGATGAGCGACTCGCACACACAGGATGTCTCTGAGCACCTGATCAAGGCATTTCGCTTCATCGAGCGCGCGCGCAGTGAGCACTCTCGTGTGCTCGTACACTGCCGCCGTGGTATATCCCGCAGCGCCGCCATTATCGTTGCCTACCTCATGGCGTCCGAGCACCGCAGCTACGAAGAAGCCCTGAAGTTTGTGACGGAGCGGCGGAGCTGCGTTTCGTTGAACTTGGCGTTCCAGGAGCGTCTGTCCGAGTTTGTGCCCAGCAGCGAGTTCTTCCACGGCCCCCCAACACAGCAGCAGCAGCAGCAACCTGAGACTGCATCTCCCCCCTCCACATCCTCTTTCAACTCCCTGCTGCCCACGCTTGCTGGCGTCGCATCGCGCACGGACAGCGGCCACGCCAGCCACTCTACTCAGCCGCAGCCCGTGCAGGAGTCAGACCAACCGCTGCTGCTGCCGCCGGAGTATCATAGCGTGACGAACAGCAGCCGCGCCAGAAGCGGCGTGCACACCGCGCTGTCGCAGAGCCTCGGGCCGCTAAAGATGGGCAAGCAGGCGCGCGTGTCGTGTTCAGCGACCTCCACTTCAACCTCGGCATCGACGCGAGTCACCTCCGGCAAGTCCGGCAAGTCGACGTCGCTCGAGAAGACGTCCAGGTCGCATGCCCCACCGAAGCAGCAGCAGAGCCGCCGTGGCAGTGCCTCACCGCCAACGTTTGCTCTTACTAGCACCGCAGCAGGATCGTCGGCTCGGTTGGCCGCGACAGCTGTCATCCCGGGCATCCAGAGCGCCGAGGACGAGGTGATGACGACGCCTGCGCCGGAAAGCGTCGGCAGCCGCGACGATGGCGATGACGAAGTAGAGGAACCCTGTTCACCAATGGGCGTTCACGGTCGCCGTGCCCTTACGCGGCTCAACTGTGCTCAGGTAAACAGAAGCTCGGCATCTGCCGGGTCGCGGCTGCATCTGTCGCGCGCCTATTCGGGCGAAAAGGAGGTGTTCACCACTACCACGGCGATGACGACCACCGTCACGACTACGCTGATGCACATCAGCAAGTGCGGTCCTGATGGAATGCCCGCTGAGGCCAACGAAGTCGGCGACAGCGAGGTGCGGTACAGTAGTAGCAGCGCCAACACGAGTGAAAGCCACTTGCACCTTCACCACAGCCCTCGCGCTCCAGCGCAGCGCGGCAGCGCCTTCGACGTCTCGGACGATGACGCCGACGACAGCGGCTCCATCGCCGGCACCAGCACCCCGCTGTCCTTGCAGAAAACCAGTCAGCGGAACCCGCGCGTCCGCAAGGCACTTTCCGCCAACTTCACTGGCGCACCAGTATCGGTGAATGAGAGCAACAGCAGCGAGGGCAGGCAGGACTTCGCGGCAGGCGAGTGCAACAGCAGCCCCACCGCTACCGGGGGTGGCAATGCGATGGGCACGGCAGTCGCCATGGACGGGCTTTTGGCCACGCGCTACGGCACTCAGTGCGCATTCAACGAAGAAGGAGTGGCACCCCAGTCACCGACGACGGCGCACTCATCCCCTGTCGTGGCCGGGGTCACATCCCGTGCGTCAAGTCTTAGTGGCTGAAGGCATGTGGTGATGGTGGACAGCGCCAACGCAAAGGTGGACATGAGGACGGCGACGACACCGTCAGAAGGCTGCTGGAGGGAGCGTCAAGGCGGATGAAGAGTCACGCTCGCTCCTTTCCGTAGAGCTTCACGGCGGAGCCGGGGAGGGGGGAAGGACGGAGAGGAGAGATGGACGGGTGCGCGACGCATGAAGAGCGCCGGTGTCGACACCGATGTCGTGGTGGTGCGGAAGGCCTCTCCCGTTGAGGTTCTTCATGGATGTCGGGCTTTCAGCGCTGTCCCTTCTCTCCCCCTCCCCCTTCCTTGTGCTGGTGTGTGCACATGCCGTCGTCAAGTGGGCACAGTGTCTCTTATATCATCCCCGCAAGCCCCTCCAGCACCCCCCTCCCCTCCTCTCGCCAGATAGTCTCCCACCATCTGGTCTTCAGTCACGCCAGCTCTGCTGCCCTCCTTCTCCTCAGACGCGCGTTCACCCACGCCTCACGGGAAGTCCTTGCCTATTTCTTTCTCTCCCGCATGGGAGGGGAGGAGCACGCTCGCGATACCACACGCGTGGGTGTCGGTGGGCTGGGTTCGTGCTCTCCACCACCACGGCTCCCCTCTTCATCCTCCCCACTGCCACCAGCTCCATCATGCTTTGGTTTTCCTGTGCTGCCGCCTTCTTTCTGTTGCCTGCTTGCTTGCCGGATGCGGCGGAGGATCGAGGAGGGCGCGGGGCCACGGGCGATGCGAAGCGGCCTTCTTGCTTGCCCATACGCCCTTTCCCACGTCTGTGTTCATGGTTCTCCTCACCTGTTTCGTAGTTCTGCCCTCCACCCGCCATCCCCTCTGCCACGCTCAGCTGCCCCCGATCCCGCACTCTCTCTCTCCCTATTCCCTTGCTGTCTGTCTACGCTGCTGCTGCCGTTCTTGCTGTTGTTGGCAATGAAGGGCACCGCATCGTTGCCATGGGCTAGACGACGTGGCGGTGCATGGACATGGGTCTCAGTGGTCAAGTCCCCTGGGCATGCCGCCGAGGGAGTGGATGGATACATGGCGGCTTCTTGTTTCTGTTGCCTGTTCCCGGGTGCTGCAGGGGAGGGAAGGAGGGAGGGAGGGGGGAGAAGTGGAGACTTTATACGGGAGAATAACACGCTGAGAGGAATGATGGTGATGTGTGCGCTCGTGGTTGACATGCAAGCATTGCGCGCGTGCACCTGTCTAAGGGACGGCGGGGTCTCTGGTCCCTCTTCCCCTCTCTCTCACTGCTGTTATGTTGCTTGAGCTGCTTCACATCCCCCCCCCACCCTCCCCCCTTTCGTGCCCAATGCGTGGAGGACTGCAGCACCGACCGCAGCGGTAACGAGTGGTGTAGCGAGGAGGGACGCCAGAGGAGGCTATGGAAGGAGTGGGCAGGCGGTTCGTATGTGGGTCCGGTGGACGAGACACACGAAGCATGCGCACCGGACGTGCCCGCGCACGGATCAGCAACGGCAGCATGAGAGGAGGAAAGGCAGACAACTCCTCATCGTCCCTTTCCCTTCCCGACGCACGCTCTCTCGCACTCCGCCACCGCCCTCCCTCTCCTCTCTGCTTCCCCACGGAAAGTCTCTCCAGGGCCGATCGCGCCGCACGTACACGGCGAAGGGATGAGGGACAGGCGGAGCCCGCAAGACGCATGGCTGGAGTTCACGGTAGACGATTTATTCTAAGACGGACCCAGATGCAGCCGCACGCGCCGCGGAGGTCAGCGGGACTGTGGTTGTCCATGCACCTCTTCGCTGCCTTGTTGGTGGTAGGGTGAACGCCCCCGAAAACAGAAGCCTCTTTCCATTGCCCCCCCCTCTCCTCCTCCTCTTTCCTGCCTTCCTTCCCCTGCGCCGCGTGCGGTCGTCGCCTTCGTCACGACGGAGCGGCGGCACCGCGTCGCAGCTCGCGCGCCTTGGCTCTCACCCATCATTTCTATTTTTTCCATCCGTGATTTCGTTGCCCTCCCCCTCCCTCCCGTTCTACCCTCTTTGCTCTGTTGCTCGCCTGTCGCTGTGTGCGTGTGTGTGTGTGTGTGTGACGAGGGAGCAGATCGTAATGGCAGCCACGTGTGCTACATCAGTCCATCCAGCATGCGTGGGCGTGAGCGTGTGTAGAGGCGACTGGGTGGTGGTGGTGATGGGGGGGAGTTGATGAGGAAGTCGATTCTTTCGCTTGTGTTAGTGTGACAGCAGCCGTTGTGGGTCTGGTGGTTCGGTGTTTTTTTGGCTGAGAGCAGCAGCGGGAGCAGAGAGCGAAGGACGAGACTGGGGCCGCAGGACGACTGCCGCAGCTACGGCTCCGCATACGAGTGGAGACTGATGCTCGCTTCCCATCCGGTGCTCCCCCGGCTCAGTGTAATATTTATTTCTGTCGTGGTTGTCGTTCTCTCCCACTTGCTCTGCGCGTGCGCGTGTGTGCATGTGTGGCGTAAGCCTTCTTTACATGTTGTTGCGGTGTAGTGTTTCGATGCTCTCTCCGCACACGCACTCCCTCCCCCTTTCTTCTTCTCATGCTGAGTTCGCCGCTGCCGCTGCTGCTGCTCTTTGGGATTTTGAAGGGAGGAGGAGGTCCTCGTGGCTGCCTCGCCATTTTTGCCTGATGTAGGGTATCTTGCGTTGCTTCTTATGGGCGTCTCGTGCCTTCTGTGCGAAAGCTGGGCGGTGCTCTTGACTTGTGTACGTATGTGCACGCGCGCACGTATGCTTCTATCCCCCCCTCCCCTATGCACACGCACAACACCCCTTTTCCTTGTTGGCCGCACTGCGGCAGATGGTTGGCTGTTTAGAAACAGAGGAGCGGTACCCATGCTCGCCCGCCGCCTCTCCCTCCCTCCATCCACTCCCCCTATTACTGCTCCTTGCTCGGCGCACGTCTGGATGGGCCTTGTGTGCGTTGTCCGACATCGCCATTGCATTTTTCTGTTGTGTTTTCCGTCTTGTGTGGTTCACAAGCCCCCCCCTCCCCCCCCCCACACACAGACACGACACGCACGACGCGCACGCGCACGCGACACACGCGTCGGCTCTTCTTCCAATTTGTAGGCACGCGCTCCTGTGGGTTTTCCTGCGTAGAATGGGGAACGAAGGAGGAGGGGCGATGCCGCTCTTTACAGCCCCCTCCCCTTCTTCATCCCCCTCCTCCTCCTCGTGCATGCGTGTCGCCATGGCCGCCGACGGTTTATGTGTCTTCTTTGTGGGGTTCCCACGCCCTCTCTCCCCTTCTTGTGGTGGTGGACTCCCGCTTTCCCTATGGATCTGTCCTGCAAGCGCGTGCAGGCGGACACGTTAGCACGCGCGTGTGTGTGTGTGTGTGTGTCGGCGCTCTTCTATCTCGTTGTTTTCTCATGTATGTCCTTTCTTCACTTGTTGCTTGCGCCATCTGCTGCGATGGTTGCCGCCCTCGTCGCGGTGGCACCTCACGCACGTGCGTGTGTGTGTGTGTGTGTGTGTGTCGAAAGTCCCGAAGCGCCGTCGCATCCCGCGGTGCTCTTCTCTCGCGTGTGCGCGGGTCCTTGCTTTTCCGGAGCATCCTTGTCTGTCTCTCTCTCTCGCCGCACGCATCGCTGCTTCCGTTGACCTAATGTGTGATGCTGCCACCATGACTGCTCCATGACTGATGCCATCCTTCTGTTCGAGGACTCTCCTCGTACTACTTTCGCGATGCCATCCACCACCACCACCACCACCCCTTCCCCCTTCCCCCCAAAGCTCCCTGTCCCTCGGTTGCCGTTGTCGCTATCCCTATGGACTATAACCATCTCTCTCTCTCTCTGCCCGCCTGTCTTCATATTTCGTGTCTCGGATCCTCTTCGCTTTGCCTCGCGTCTGCCCCCCCCCACACCACCACCACCACCACCGCCCATTCCTCCCCAAACGCCAAAGGTCCCGAGCGAAACGGAGGACCGCGTCTCGGCAATGTCAAGGACCAGGCGCACACGAACATCCGGCTCGCTGAGCTTGACGAAATGAGATTTCGGAATCAAGCTCGCCCATGCCCTGCATCATGGCGTGCGCGTTTTTTCTCTCGCCGTGTGCGCGTGTGTGTCGGTGCGCTTCTTCAGCAGTTTTCGTGTGCGCCGAAGCGCGCGAGTGCGAGATGCCGTCAGGGGTGCTGGCGGGTTGGAGTTGAGAGGGTAGATGGGCCTCTGTGACTCTGCATCGATCCTCTTGTGTGCGCGAGTCCCGAGCGACGGCCCCCTTGCTTCGCATGATACTGCTGCTCTCATCCTCGTCCTCCTCACGTTCTCTCCTCTTTCTCTGCCGTACCTCACCTCCCCCACCCACCCCACTCCTGCGCAAACCACACGCGCGCGCACATTCGCTTCCCTCTGCCTGCTTCGTGGTGGTGGTGAGGTCTCAGCATGCCTGCACGAAGAAGCTTACACGGCTCTCTCCCCCCCTCCGCACCGCAGCACCTCTACAGCGCCCATGACCTCACACAATGCTACCTTCACGTCTCTCACGTTGGCGGGGATGGACTACATAGCTCCGTCATCAGCCTGCATCAAGCCCACCCTGATGTCCAGCGGGGGCATCAATGCAGTCGGTTCCGCTGACCCAACGGGATCGACAAGCGGTGCCGTTGGCATGAAGCGTGGTGGCAACGCACCGTCGCTTGGGCCCAGCATTGCTGCCGCCGCTCAGCACCCTGATGTTGTGAAGATCAGCCTGCAAGACTGCCTGGCGTGCAGCGGGTGTGTGACGACTGCGGAAACGGTGCTTGTCAACGCGCAGAGCCGCCACGAGATTGTCTCTGCCCTGCTCACATCGTCCCCATGGACGTCGTCAAGGACAGCGACGGGGAGCGCCTCTCGTCCTCGGCTGGTGAGCATCAGCTCCCAATCCTGCGCCTCCCTCGCCGCGTACCTTCACATGCCCATGGCTGCCGTGTACGAGATGGTGGCTGGTTTTATGCGAGCAACACTTACGACGGCCGGACTGCAGGAGGCCGCGAGGAACGCCGAGATCGCCGCTGCCGGGTCGCCGCGCGATGTCATGAGGAACGAAGAGGCGAGCGGTACGTCGACAACAGCGACGACATATGACGCCACGGCGGTCCTCTCCGAGTCGGAACCGCCAATCTACGTGGTAGACCTTGAGTGGGCCGAGCAACTCTCCGCAGAGCTGACGGCGCACGAGTACGATCGGCGCCGTCGCGGCGGCGGCAATGCCGAGGTTGGACCGCTGCCGTTGATCGTCTCATCATGTCCAGGCTGGGTGTGCTACTGCGAGAAGCAGGGCTCAGCGCTGCTGCCGCACCTCTGCCCTGTCATGTCCGCTCAAGGTATCGCCGGCAGCTACGCCAAACACACCGTCGCCGCGGACCTCTACCACGTGTCGATACAACCCTGCTTTGACCGAAAGCTCGAGGCGGCGCGGGACTTGATGCCAACATCGACCACGGCGCCACCGACCGAAGGGACGGACGTGTCGGTCTTCTATACGGACTGCGTTCTCAGCACTGCGGAGTTGCTGGAGTGGATGACGGAGGCGGACCCGACGCTTCCGTGGAGGGGACACCTGGACACGAACGTCACCGCAGTCACCGCGTTGGCTGGCGACAACTGCCCAGGCCACACGGCCCACCAGCCCACGCAACTGAACGAGGAAGAGGCGCTCGCGTCAACACCGTCGCCGGCAGCCTCTTCTACCTTCGCACCCGCCCACGAGGCGGCGCGGTTCGCCGGCAGTGGCGGCTACCATCAATCGGTCATCGCGCACCGCCTGCGGGTGGAAGGGTCGGCAGCGCTGCCGTCCTCGTCGTCGCCCTCGCCGAGCACGCCCGCTAACATCGCGTACGAGGTGAAGCGGAACCGCAATCACCAGCTCGCCACCTGCGCCGCCCTGCCGGATGAGGTGTTCTGCATCGGCTACGGCTTCCAGCAAATTCAAAACACGGTGCGTGGCCTCAAGAAACGCATGGCCGCCATGCGCAGCTACACCTTTATCGAGCTCATGGCGTGCCCAGACGGGTGCTTGAACGGTGGGGGGCAGGTGCGGCCGGCGCAGCAGCCCCACGCGGAGGTGCTGGACGCCGTCCTTGACGCCTACGCGAGGAATATGGAGGGCAGCCGTGAGAGGGGCGGCCTTGGCGCAGCTACAGCTGCTGCCTCTTCGGGCTCGGCACTCGCCTGTATGTTTGCCAGCGCACAGCCTGACAGCAGCGACGCCCAAGCTGAGGACGGAGAAGTCATCATGAAGGCGCAGCGACGTCGCGTCGAGGCAGCATGGCAGCCCTTCGCCGATGCCACCATTGCTGCCACAGCCCCCTCACTAGGGGACGCGCTTTGGCGTTGTACATTTCGCGACCGCGAGAAGGAGTTCGCCGCGATGCTGAACGACGGCAATGTGCACAGCTTAAAATGGTGAGGGACGGCGACAACCGGAAAGGCGTGGGGAGGGAGGGAGGGAGGGAGGGGAGGCGACGGCGGCGATGGTGTTGTCCGTCTGTGGGAGAGGCAGGAAGACGAGGCGCTTCTCTGGCCGCACGACGCGTGTCTGGGCATCTGCTGAAGTGGTCCCTCTTGGGCCACAACGCTGTATTCCGCTCTCCTCCCTCTCTCACGCCGTCGAGCCCACTCTGTCCTTTGTGTCACTCTCTCCACCACACCCGCCACCTTCTCCTTTGGCACACACACACACGTAAACGCACACGAGTGTGCAAGGATAGACACTCCATCTATGCGACTTGGCGCACCACTGCATCCCGCGAGCAGAGAAGTAGGTATGAAGGAGAGCGAAGCGTGCTCTCCCACTCTTTGGCCGAGCGCATGAGTGTACACACGCACATGGACGTGCCTGCTCGACGCGATCACAAGTGATGGACTCCTTTGTGGGTTTCAGCACACGTGTGCGCGCGATTTCGCGTGCGACTTGCTCTTCTACCCGACTTGATAACGACTCCTCCTCTCTGTGTGTCACTCTCGCTCGGGACCCCCCACCACCACCACCCCCTCCTCTTCCCCCCCCCCCTGCCCGCTCCCTTCGTCAGCGGTGGTCTCGCACACCCGCATCCACTGCTGCGGCCAGCAGACAGCAACACCGCGCAGGTGCCGATGCACGCTCACGGTGCTCTGCGCGCACGCGCATCCGCCACGATTGACACACTCACTGACTATGGCTCCCGTCTCCTCCTCTTGCGTTCTCTCCACCTTGTACACAGTCGACCTCCACCACCCCCGCCTCCCTCGCTCTCGGCCCCGGGCCGCACACGCAGCAGCATCAGCACCACCAACGCCACTGCCACCGGTGTTGCACACGAATACATTGTACGCACCACGCAGCGGAGGGCGCACAGAGGTTTGTCGGTCCGGCCGTCTTCGTTGTATGCCCTTAGCGCTTTCTTTCCCGTGGTCATTGTAGTGGTGCGCGTGTGCCTGCGCGTGTGCCACTGTTGCTCGTCGTGGCAGTCTTCACCATTTCTTAGGGGGCGAAGTCGGCGGACGCTTTTCTGCCGCTCGCTGTTGTGTCTTGTGTTTCGCTCGTCCGCGCCTGCATCCTCCGTTGTCCTTGTCCCGTCTCTTCGGTCTCTCGCTTGTGTCACGGCAGCTTGCAAGCGCGCGCCCGTGTGTCTGCGGCTACATGTGGTGGATGGCTCTTGGGGTGTGCGTGTGTGAGCAAGTGCATTGTTGTGTGCTCTGGGGCCGTTGGCGCCTGCACAGGCTGACTCTTGTGCGGCTGGGCTCGTGCGTTCGTGTATTGTGAAGAACCGCACTCGGCGGTTAGCATCTCCTGTCCACTCCTTCCAGATTTCCTCCGTTCTGCCCTCCATCGCTATTGATGGCCCACACCTCGCAGACGTATCCGCGATGCCGTCGCTGCTCGATCCTCGCCACCACCGCTGCTGTGACGAGGGTATCGATGCTACTGTTGTTCAGCGTGCTCCTTCTCTCATGCGTTCTGCCCGCGATGACCTCGACGACGTTCACGCGGATGGCGTGCGCGGCCACGGCAACCGAGCCGTCCCGCTGCCACGTCGACTACAGCCGCCATACCGGTAAAACAACCTCAAAGGGGTCGTGGGCCGGCCTGCGCTTCCACCTTGTCTTCACGCTCGGTTTGTGCACGAGTGACCCTGACGACGGTGTGATGAGCATGCAGCTGAATGAGCGGCACGTGAACGTCACCGGGCGCAGCGGCTCCGTCGTTATGCCGCACCTCGGCCTAGTCCGCTTCAACCTCTCCGCCCCCACCATTGGCCCTCAGTACTTCACCTCCGAGCTCTGCTACTCGGAGGTGAACTGCACGTCTCTGTGCGCGGATGCGTTTATGGGTCACGTGGGAGCATGCAAGGTGCATCGTGTCACCATGGCGGTCATCATCGTCCTGTTTTGGATGGTGCCCGCCGTTACCTGCATCGGTTTCCTCGCGGTCCACTACCGCCGCAAACGCGCGGACGAGCGGCAGAAGGCACTTCACCAGCTGCCGGAGGTCTCTGGGACCTCGCCGGCCGCCTCTCCGATCTGGCGACCGCTGCAGTGCGCATCAAGCACGCCTCAATCCTCATCTTCATCCCACGCCATCCTTGCAGACGACAGTGAGGCTTCCCACAGCGGCGGCCGCGTAGCGGACCTTGACCACGCTTCAGAAGGTCTCGTCGAGTTCCCTGTGCCGGGCAACGACGAGAGCTTATCACCGCAGTCCCGATGCACCACACCATCCACCACCGCATCCTGCGGCCTGCCCAAGACGAAAGAGTTTGAGATGGCGGCTCTGCGTGCCGTCACTCCACCTTCTATGGAGCGCCTTTCAGAGAAACAACACCCCAGTCACATCCACAAGGAAGACGACGTGAGCCCCACGACTACCATGAGCTTGCCACCGACAATACAATCAAGCCACGATGTCCCTGCTCACGATGAAACACTCGGCAGCACCGTCCTTCACCACTCGACACACACACCTATACCACTACATCTTCAAACACACTTAATATACCAACTCAACAGCCACACACAACACCAGAAGACTCCCACGGCTAGCGTCCAGGCTGCCGAGGAGGCGGCGCGCCTGGCGGCCGAGCATGAGGCCGAGCAGGTCCGCGTCTGTGCCCTCGAGGAGGCGGCGCGTCTCCGCGCTGAGCTGGGGGCTGCCGAGGAGGCGGCGCGCCTGGCGGCCGAGCATGAGGCCGAGCAGGTCCGCGTCCGTGCCCTCGAGGAGGCGGCGCGTCTCCGCGCTGAGCTGGGGGCTGCCGAGGAGGCGGCGCGCCTGGCGGCCGAGCATGAGGCTGAGCAGGTCCGCGTCCGTGCCCTCGAGGAGGCGGCGCGTCTCCGCGCTGAGCTGGAGGCTGCCGAGGAGGCGGCGCGCCTGGCGGCCGAGCATGAGGCCGAGCAGGTCCGCGTCTGTGCCCTCGAGGAGGCGGCGCGTCTCCGCGCTGAGCTGGAGGCTGCCGAGGAGGCGGCGCGCCTGGCGGCCGAGCATGAGGCTGAGCAGGTCCGCGTCCGTGCCCTCGAGGAGGCGGCGCGTCTCCGCGCTGAGCTGGAGGCTGCCGAGGAGGCGGCGCGCCTGGAGGCCGAGCATGAGGCCGAGCAGGTCCGCGTCTGTGCCCTCGAGGAGGCGGCGCGTCTCCGCGCTGAGCTGGGGGCTGCCGAGGAGGCGGCGCGCCTGGCGGCCGAGCATGAGGCCGAGCAGGTCCGCGTCTGTGCCCTCGAGGAGGCGGCGCGTCTCCGCGCTGAGCTGGAGGCTGCCGAGGAGGCGGCGCGCCTGGCGGCCGAGCATGAGGCCGAGCAGGTCCGCGTCCGTGCCCTCGAGGAGGCGGCGCGTCTCCGCGCTGAGCTGGAGGCTGCCGAGGAGGCGGCGCGCCTGGCGGCCGAGCATGAGGCTGAGCAGGTCCGCGTCTGTGCCCTCGAGGAGGCGGCGCGTCTCCGCGCTGAGCTGGAGGCTGCCGAGGAGGCGGCGCGCCTGGAGGCCGAGCATGAGGCCGAGCAGGTCCGCGTCCGTGCCCTCGAGGAGGCGGCGCGTCTCCGCGCTGAGCTGGGGTCTGCCGAGGAGGCGGCGCGCCTGGCGGCCGAGCATGAGGCTGAGCAGGTCCGCGTCTGTGCCCTCGAGGAGGCGGCGCGTCTCCGCGCTGAGCTGGGGGCTGCCGAGGAGGCGGCGCGCCTGGCGGCCGAGCATGAGGCTGAGCAGGTCCGCGTCTGTGCCCTCGAGGAGGCGGCGCGTCTCCGCGCTGAGCTGGAGGCTGCCGAGGAGGCGGCGCGCCTGGAGGCCGAGCATGAGGTCGAGCAGGTCCGCGTCCGTGCCCTCGAGGAGGCGGCGCGTCTCCGCGCTGAGCTGGGGTCTGCCGAGGAGGCGGCGCGCCTGGCGGCCGAGCATGAGGCCGAGCAGGTCCGCGTCTGTGCCCTCGAGGAGGCGGCGCGTCTCCGCGCTGAGCTGGAGGCTGCCGAGGAGGCGGCGCGCCTGGCGGCCGAGCATGAGGCTGAGCAGGTCCGCGTCTGTGCCCTCGAGGAGGCGGCGCGTCTCCGCGCTGAGCTGGGGGCTGCCGAGGAGGCGGCGCGCCTGGCGGCCGAGCATGAGGCCGAGCAGGTCCGCGTCTGTGCCCTCGAGGAGGCGGCGCGTCTCCGCGCTGAGCTGGGGGCTGCCGAGGAGGCGGCGCGCCTGGAGGCCGAGCATGAGGTCGAGCAGGTCCGCGTCTGTGCCCTCGAGGAGGCGGCGCGTCTCCGCGCTGAGCTGGGAGCTGCCGAGGAGGTGGCGCGCCTGGAGGACGAGATGCACGTGCAGGCAGCATCGTCGAGCTACAATGATGAGTACAGGGTTCGAATGCTGGCGAGTGCGCGGTCAGACCTGAGGATGCCGCCGCCTCGGCCGTTCATTGGCTTTTCACTGTTGGAGGATGTGGAGAAGGGCATCCTTATGGTGGACGGACTTTACAGGGATGGTCCGGCCTACCAGACAGGCATCCGCCTCGGGGATGTTCTGCTGCGTATCGCGGGGGTTTACGTGGATTCAATCGCGAAGGCGAGGCGGGTGGTGGAGGCGCGGTGCCGCTGCGGCTGCGTAGTTCCCATGACCCTGGCGACGAAGATGAACCAGCAGTACAGCGTGGCTCTGTGGATCATGACGGTGGATCGGCAGTACACCGACAAGCCATTCTATTTTGATGTGCGCATGCACCACCGCATCGAGAGTTCGCAGAGGGGGAAGAGGGCGCAGTGGTTGGAGGTAGGCAGCCCATCCACATCTTTGGCTTCCACGCCCCTCATGCCGAGCTGGCGTGAGGCGATGCCGCGTCGGGGCTCAGAGCTGCGGTCAAGTGCGCGTTCAGCCTTCGTTGCCACGTCGTACTTCTCGAGCGCGCGCAGGTTGGCCAAGTCAGAAAGTGAGCGACCGCGCGCATCCTCCAGCGTTGCTATGGCGGAGGAGGCGGAGGAGGCGGAGGAGGCGGAGGAGGCGGAGGAGGCGGAGGAGGCGGTGGAGGCGATCGCGGTGGCGCCGGACGGGTACACCACACCCAACGAAGTGCGCGACCGTAGTTGACGCTGCAGTGTTCGTGTGTCTCCCCGTCTCCGCCCCCTTTACCTCGTGTTTTCGCGTTCCTTCTCGTCGTATCCCCTCCCTCCCTCCACCCCCCCTCCGACACCGTCTCTGCTGCTCGGACGTTAGAACCTCCTCTTCTCCACCCACCTTCCACCACCCACACACCTCAAGCACTGCATCCGGCTGTCGGTGTCACCGCTCCAGCGGTGGCCACCTTCTGTCGTCTTGTTCGCATGCACAGTTATAGGAGAGGGCGCGAGGGAGCGTGTGGAGTGCGGCCGCCCCGTAGGCGTTGTTTCATGTATGGTTGCCACGTCCTTTTGGTTTTGGTGGTGGTGGTGGCTGAAGTTTCGGCTGCTGCTGCTGCTACGCCGTCTGCGTGGGTTCCTGCGCGCCTCCCCCTCCTCTTTCTCCTCGCCAAGCGAGTTGGGCTCGCTGTGGTGCAGACGTAGCCTCAAGCTGATCCTGCGGTGTTTTCGTTTTATGTGAGGCCCCACCCCATCCAACGCCGCCGCCTCTTGCTGCCTCCCGTCTAACCGGCGCACTCCTGCCGGAATCCTCTTCGCCGTTGGGAGCCCACCTCGCCCTCCCAAACAATGTATACACAGAGACATATATATATATATATGATGGACAACCCTACGCACTGTCGTGTGCTCTTCCTCCTCTCTCTTCGCACGGGAAGATCGGCGGATGTGACGGTTCAGTGGCTACTCCCCCGAGGTGGTTGTTGACCCCGTCTTGTCTTGGGGTGGGGNGGGGAGTACGTCCTCAGCCTAGCTCTCACGGTTCCGGCGTTAACAGACGCGCTCGCAATGCGGGTGAAGAGTAAGCGGCGACTTGCACCCCCGTGACCATCTCCAGCCATCTTTCCCTGCCACTTTCACGGCTTATCGCTGTCATGGCCCGTCATCCCTATCGTCTTGTCCGCTCTTCCTCCTCTCTAGTAGCTTTCTCTATCCACCTGCACCTAGCAGCCGGTGTGCGTGGAGGGGTGTGCACTGCCTCCCCTGCTCCGCGATGCCATTTTCTTC
>NC_018309.1:82337-92626 GCF_000234665.1 Leishmania mexicana MHOM/GT/2001/U1103
GTGATGAGCATGCAGCTGAATGAGCGGCACGTGAACGTCACCGGGCGCAGCGGCTCCGTCGTTATGCCGCACTCGGCCTAGTCCGCTTCAACCTCTCCGCCCCCACCATTGGCCCTCAGTACTTCACCTCCGAGCTCTGCTACTCGGAGGTGAACTGCACGTCTCTGTGCGCGGATGCGTTTATGGGTCACGTGGGAGCATGCAAGGTGCATCGTGTCACCATGGCGGTCATCATCGTCCTGTTTTGGATGGTGCCCGCCGTTACCTGCATCGGTTTCCTCGCGGTCCACTACCGCCGCAAACGCGCGGACGAGCGGCAGAAGGCACTTCACCAGCTGCCGGAGGTCTCTGGGACCTCGCCGGCCGCCTCTCCGATCTGGCGACCGCTGCAGTGCGCATCAAGCACGCCTCAATCCTCATCTTCATCCCACGCCATCCTTGCAGACGACAGTGAGGCTTCCCACAGCGGCGGCCGCGTAGCGGACCTTGACCACGCTTCAGAAGGTCTCGTCGAGTTCCCTGTGCCGGGCAACGACGAGAGCTTATCACCGCAGTCCCGATGCACCACACCATCCACCACCGCATCCTGCGGCCTGCCCAAGACGAAAGAGTTTGAGATGGCGGCTCTGCGTGCCGTCACTCCACCTTCTATGGAGCGCCTTTCAGAGAAACAACACCCCAGTCACATCCACAAGGAAGACGACGTGAGCCCCACGACTACCATGAGCTTGCCACCGACAATACAATCCAGCCACGATGTCCCTGCTCACGATGAAACACTCGGCAGCACCGTCCTTCACCACTCGACACACACACCTATACCACTACATCTTCAAACACACTTAATATACCAACTCAACAGCCACACACAACACCAGAAGACTCCCACGGCTAGCGTCCAGGCTGCCGAGGAGGCGGCGCGCCTGGCGGCCGAGCATGAGGCCGAGCAGGTCCGCGTCTGTGCCCTCGAGGAGGCGGCGCGTCTCCGCGCTGAGCTGGGGGCTGCCGAGGAGGCGGCGCGCCTGGCGGCCGAGCATGAGGCCGAGCAGGTCCGCGTCCGTGCCCTCGAGGAGGTGGCGCGTCTCCGCGCTGAGCTGGGGGCTGCCGAGGAGGCGGCGCGCCTGGCGGCCGAGCATGAGGCTGAGCAGGTCCGCGTCCGTGCCCTCGAGGAGGCGGCGCGTCTCCGCGCTGAGCTGGAGGCTGCCGAGGAGGCGGCGCGCCTGGAGGCCGAGCATGAGGCCGAGCAGGTCCGCGTCTGTGCCCTCGAGGAGGCGGCGCGTCTCCGCGCTGAGCTGGGGGCTGCCGAGGAGGCGGCGCGCCTGGCGGCCGAGCATGAGGCCGAGCAGGTCCGCGTCTGTGCCCTCGAGGAGGCGGCGCGTCTCCGCGCTGAGCTGGGGGCTGCCGAGGAGGCGGCGCGCCTGGCGGCCGAGCATGAGGCCGAGCAGGTCCGCGTCTGTGCCCTCGAGGAGGCGGCGCGTCTCCGCGCTGAGCTGGGGGCTGCCGAGGAGGCGGCGCGCCTGGCGGCCGAGCATGAGGCCGAGCAGGTCCGCGTCTGTGCCCTCGAGGAGGCGGCGCGTCTCCGCGCTGAGCTGGGGGCTGCCGAGGAGGCGGCGCGCCTGGCGGCCGAGCATGAGGCTGAGCAGGTCCGCGTCCGTGCCCTCGAGGAGGCGGCGCGTCTCCGCGCTGAGCTGGAGGCTGCCGAGGAGGCGGCGCGCCTGGCGGCCGAGCATGAGGCTGAGCAGGTCCGCGTCCGTGCCCTCGAGGAGGCGGCGCGTCTCCGCGCTGAGCTGGAGGCTGCCGAGGAGGCGGCGCGCCTGGAGGCCGAGCATGAGGCCGAGCAGGTCCGCGTCTGTGCCCTCGAGGAGGCGGCGCGTCTCCGCGCTGAGCTGGGGGCTGCCGAGGAGGCGGCGCGCCTGGCGGCCGAGCATGAGGCCGAGCAGGTCCGCGTCTGTGCCCTCGAGGAGGCGGCGCGTCTCCGCGCTGAGCTGGAGGCTGCCGAGGAGGCGGCGCGCCTGGCGGCCGAGCATGAGGCTGAGCAGGTCCGCGTCCGTGCCCTCGAGGAGGCGGCGCGTCTCCGCGCTGAGCTGGAGGCTGCCGAGGAGGCGGCGCGCCTGGAGGCCGAGCATGAGGCTGAGCAGGTCCGCGTCCGTGCCCTCGAGGAGGTGGCGCGTCTCCGCGCTGAGCTGGGGGCTGCCGAGGAGGCGGCGCGCCTGGCGGCCGAGCATGAGGCTGAGCAGGTCCGCGTCCGTGCCCTCGAGGAGGCGGCGCGTCTCCGCGCTGAGCTGGAGGCTGCCGAGGAGGCGGCGCGCCTGGAGGCCGAGCATGAGGCCGAGCAGGTCCGCGTCTGTGCCCTCGAGGAGGCGGCGCGTCTCCGCGCTGAGCTGGGGGCTGCCGAGGAGGCGGCGCGCCTGGCGGCCGAGCATGAGGCCGAGCAGGTCCGCGTCTGTGCCCTCGAGGAGGCGGCGCGTCTCCGCGCTGAGCTGGGGGCTGCCGAGGAGGCGGCGCGCCTGGCGGCCGAGCATGAGGCCGAGCAGGTCCGCGTCTGTGCCCTCGAGGAGGCGGCGCGTCTCCGCGCTGAGCTGGGGGCTGCCGAGGAGGCGGCGCGCCTGGCGGCCGAGCATGAGGCCGAGCAGGTCCGCGTCTGTGCCCTCGAGGAGGCGGCGCGTCTCCGCGCTGAGCTGGGGGCTGCCGAGGAGGCGGCGCGCCTGGCGGCCGAGCATGAGGCCGAGCAGGTCCGCGTCTGTGCCCTCGAGGAGGCGGCGCGTCTCCGCGCTGAGCTGGGGGCTGCCGAGGAGGCGGCGCGCCTGGCGGCCGAGCATGAGGCCGAGCAGGTCCGCGTCTGTGCCCTCGAGGAGGCGGCGCGTCTCCGCGCTGAGCTGGAGGCTGCCGAGGAGGCGGCGCGCCTGGCGGCCGAGCATGAGGCCGAGCAGGTCCGCGTCTGTGCCCTCGAGGAGGCGGCGCGCCTGGCGGCCGAGCATGAGGCTGAGCAGGTCCGCGTCCGTGCCCTCGAGGAGGCGGCGCGTCTCCGCGCTGAGCTGGAGGCTGCCGAGGAGGCGGCGCGCCTGGCGGCCGAGCATGAGGCTGAGCAGGTCCGCGTCTGTGCCCTCGAGGAGGCGGCGCGTCTCCGCGCTGAGCTGGGGGCTGCCGAGGAGGCGGCGCGCCTGGCGGCCGAGCATGAGGCCGAGCAGGTCCGCGTCTGTGCCCTCGAGGAGGCGGCGCGTCTCCGCGCTGAGCTGGAGGCTGCCGAGGAGGCGGCGCGCCTGGCGGCCGAGCATGAGGCTGAGCAGGTCCGCGTCTGTGCCCTCGAGGAGGCGGCGCGTCTCCGCGCTGAGCTGGGGGCTGCCGAGGAGGCGGCGCGCCTGGCGGCCGAGCATGAGGCCGAGCAGGTCCGCGTCTGTGCCCTCGAGGAGGCGGCGCGTCTCCGCGCTGAGCTGGGGGCTGCCGAGGAGGCGGCGCGCCTGGCGGCCGAGCATGAGGCCGAGCAGGTCCGCGTCTGTGCCCTCGAGGAGGCGGCGCGTCTCCGCGCTGAGCTGGGGGCTGCCGAGGAGGCGGCGCGCCTGGAGGCCGAGCATGAGGTCGAGCAGGTCCGCGTCTGTGCCCTCGAGGAGGCGGCGCGTCTCCGCGCTGAGCTGGGAGCTGCCGAGGAGGTGGCGCGCCTGGAGGACGAGATGCACGTGCAGGCAGCATCGTCGAGCTACAATGATGAGTACAGGGTTCGAATGCTGGCGAGTGCGCGGTCGGACCTGAGGATGCCGCCGCCTCGGCCGTTCATTGGCTTTTCACTGTTGGAGGATGTGGAGAAGGGCATCCTTATGGTGGACGGACTTTACAGGGATGGTCCGGCCTACCAGACAGGCATCCGCCTCGGGGATGTTCTGCTGCGTATCGCGGGGGTTTACGTGGATTCAATCGCGAAGGCGAGGCGGGTGGTGGAGGCGCGGTGCCGCTGCGGCTGCGTAGTTCCCATGACCCTGGCGACGAAGATGAACCAGCAGTACAGCGTGGCTCTGTGGATCATGACGGTGGATCGGCAGTACACCGACAAGCCATTCTATTTTGATGTGCGCATGCACCACCGCATCGAGAGTTCGCAGAGGGGGAAGAGGGCGCAGTGGTTGGAGGTAGGCAGCCCATCCACATCTTTGGCTTCCACGCCCCTCATGCCGAGCTGGCGTGAGGCGATGCCGCGTCGGGGCTCAGAGCTGCGGTCAAGTGCGCGTTCAGCCTTCGTTGCCACGTCGTACTTCTCGAGCGCGCGCAGGTTGGCCAAGTCAGAAAGTGAGCGACCGCGCGCATCCTCCAGCGTTGCTATGGCGGAGGAGGCGGAGGAGGCGGAGGAGGCGGTGGAGGCGGTGGAGGCGATCGCGGTGGCGCCGGACGGGTACACCACACCCAACGAAGTGCGCGACCGTAGTTGACGCTGCAGTGTTCGTGTGTCTCCCCGTCTCCGCCCCCTTTACCTCGTGTTTTCGCGTTCCTTCTCGTCGTATCCCCTCCCTCCCCCCCCCCTCCGACACCGTCTCTGCTGCTCGGACGTTAGAACCTCCTCTTCTCCACCCACCTTCCACCACCCACACACCTCAAGCACTGCATCCGGCTGTCGGTGTCACCGCTCCAGCGGTGGCCACCTTCTGTCGTCTTGTTCGCATGCACAGTTATAGGAGAGGGCGCGAGGGAGCGTGTGGAGTGCGGCCGCCCCGTAGGCGTTGTTTCATGTATGGTTGCCACGTCCTTTTGGTTTTGGTGGTGGTGGTGGCTGAAGTTTCGGCTGCTGCTGCTGCTACGCCGTCTGCGTGGGTTCCTGCGCGCCTCCCCCTCCTCTTTCTCCTCGCCAAGCGAGTTGGGCTCGCTGTGGTGCAGACGTAGCCTCAAGCTGATCCTGCGGTGTTTTCGTTTTATGTGAGGCCCCACCCCATCCAACGCCGCCGCCTCTTGCTGCCTCCCGTCTAACCGGCGCACTCCTGCCGGAATCCTCTTCGCCGTTGGGAGCCCACCTCGCCCTCCCAAACAATGTATACACAGAGACATATATATATATATATGATGGACAACCCTACGCACTGTCGTGTGCTCTTCCTCCTCTCTCTTCGCACGGGAAGATCGGCGGATGTGACGGTTCAGTGGCTACTCCCCCGAGGTGGTTGTTGACCCCGTCTTGTCTTGGGGTGGGGGGGGAGTACGTCCTCAGCCTAGCTCTCACGGTTCCGGCGTTAACAGACGCGCTCGCAATGCGGGTGAAGAGTAAGCGGCGACTTGCACCCCCGTGACCATCTCCAGCCATCTTTCCCTGCCACTTTCACGGCTTATCGCTGTCATGGCCCGTCATCCCTATCGTCTTGTCCGCTCTTCCTCCTCTCTAGTAGCTTTCTCTATCCACCTGCACCTAGCAGCCGGTGTGCGTGGAGGGGTGTGCACTGCCTCCCCTGCTCCGCGATGCCATTTTCTTCTTCCTTTTGATGTCGAAGGCGTGTCGCTCCCTGTCTCTGCTCGGTGAGCGGCGGTGGCTGCAGCACACCCACCCCACACTCGCCCACGAAAGGCACCGGCGCACGGGTGTGCCAGATGCGTCCACTTCGATGATCGAAACCGTAGGGAGCCAAGCCTCACGAGAACACCAGAAATCGAATGCAGAAAAATCGGTCTGTGGGCACGCTTGCAGCTCTCTTCCCCTAACAGCACAGGCAGACACACCTCTGTGTGCGTGCGGTGTGCCGTGGATGGCATGCGCCGCCCCTCTCCCTCCCATCACCACCACCACCACCAGCGCTCTCGAGCATCCCCTGCTCAGAGCAGAGAGGGAGGCAGAGAGAACATGTCAAAGACACGAAGGACCATGCGGATTAGGCTGGTCATCCACGTCTGCATCCATCCTCCTCACCTACGTCCGGCTCCTCCCCCTTCCTGTGACACATGTTTGTCTTCTCGTTCTTCTCGGCATCTGTGGATGCGTATCCCTGTGTCCTTCCCCTCCCCCTCCTCGCCGGGGCGCACGGCGGCTATCGAGTCGCACGCACGCTTGCCACGCACACCCAAGAACTCTTCATCGCGTCGTCCTTATCCTTTCTTTTTTCAGGCTGCGGTGTGAGCGGGGCTCTTCCATGCCACGCGCGTACTACAAACCGTTCACGGCCTACGAGGAGGCCTTCGGCTTTCACGCGACGCGCCGCAACGCCTACATCATGTGCTCCGTGTTCTTTGGCGGTCTCTTGCTCAAGGTCATGCTGCTGCTGAAGTACAGCTCCGTCGCGAATCCGAATTGGACCTCGCCACTGGAGGACGATCCACGGTATCAAGAGCTGATGGAGCGGCGTCTAGCGCTGACTGAGGACTTATCGACGCAGGAGTCGATGAAGAGGGCGATGCGCGCTAGGCGCTCGGCACCACCCGCGTAGATTGTACGCGGAGTGAGCGAAGGCGTGCGCAGAACACCGCTACCACTCACCACCTCCTCGAAGCCGGGAGCGGAGGCACCGAGGCCAGTGTGGGCGCGGCTATGTAGTTGGGGCGGACACGCAGAAGGTCAACGGCTGCACCGCTCCGCGCAGAAATCTTCCATATCCTCTGTGTACGTGTGTGTCTCTCCTCACTGCTGCCATGAGGCGTCTGCGTCACCATCCGTGTTATCGCCACCATCACTGCGATGATGGCGTCTGTCTGTTGGTTGCTCTCATCCATGGACACGCATCATGCTCACCCTTAGCGACTGATCTCCCCAAACTCTCTCGCCTGCGATAGAACGGAGAGCTCGAGACAGACATGTCAAGAGAGGAGAGGCGCATCTCCCGCAGAGTGCAGGCACACGCTCGCATCACAGCATGTCTCTAAGTGAGCGTCTCGCCCTCGGCACCGACTTCGTCGTCGTCGTCCTCCTCCTCCCCCCTCCACCTCGCGCTGAGGAGCTGCCCAACGCAACAGCGCCCTCATCTTTCTCCTTCTCATCGACTCCCTCGTCCTCGAAGCACGCGCGCACGCCGCAGCGACCTCACCAAGTTTGTGTTGATCACAGCCCCCCCCCCCTCCTCCTCCTCCTCCTCCCCCTTTCAGCTTCTTCTCCCACGTCTTGGGGTAGCTCATGAACACGCGTCCACGCGATATCTGCACGGCTGCCTATGAAGGCGACACGGCCCGCGTGGAGCAGCTCGTGGCGGCGGCTGGCGTGTACAGCGGACGGTGGCATTCCCCGTTTGCCGTCAACACGAGTGCTACGGCGCGCGACGCGCTGGCGCACTGGGAGGGTGTCGGCGATGACAGTGAGCGCGATGGCGGCGCCGAGGAGGACATAGAGGAGTTGCTCGAAGAAGAAGAAATGGCGAAGCTGACGGCGCACCCGTTCCTGCGCGGCATCGTGAAGGCCTACGGCCTCGATGAGCAGGCCCTCAGCAGCGCCGCCGAGGACGGCGAGGGCGCCAGCGGAGACGAGGACGCGGGTGCCTACACACAGGAGGATGATGCCGCGCTACTCGACGAGGAAGCCGAGGAGGCGGCGGAGGCGGATCGGCAGGCACAACAGGGCGACATCCTCCTCTACAAGCGTCTGCTTGCCCACCAGCTGCACCGCAACAGCGTCACCGAGCACATTCAGCGGCACGGGTTGCTTCGCATGAGCCCAACGCCGCCAGTGGACATGACCCTGTACGGTATTCTCTTCTCGTGTCGTGAGGTGCCGACGGCTGCTGGTGGGGCAGCGGAGTCAGAGAGCTCAGTGCCTCTGCAAGTGCGCTGGCAGCCCAGCAAGCGGAGTCGCTACGCTGGTACACCTCTTCACTGGGCCGTCCTCGCCCGCGCGCACGACATGGTGCGCTTCCTCGTGGAGCACGGCGCTGACTGTACTGCAGGGCTAAAGGCAGTCGCGGACGACGGTGCGGCGCCAGATGCGCAACTCGAGATGTGCGATCAGAAGGTGCTGGAGTCGCTGACGCCTGCGCGTATTGCCGCTGACAACGAGTCGCACGGCACACTGGAGGTGCTGGAGAGGGCCGTGGCGGCGCAAGAAGCGAGGCGCGCGGACGAAGAGGCCTTCTTCATTATGCTAGAGAAACGTCTGCAGCGGCGCAAGGAGGATTACCTGCACCGCTTCGAGGAAGCGCGCGCGCAGCGACTGCGTGAAGCTGAGGAGGCGAGGCGCGCGGAGGCGGAAGAAGCCGAGGAGGCCGAGGAGAGCTATGCGTCCGGTGAAGACGGCAATGGCGGCAGCGGTAGCGAGAACATGGACGCTGGCGAAGAGGACGAGAAGGCGGGGGGCTGAAGCGATGATGTGCACGCGCTTTCGTGTCCGTTTGGGGGGAGGGGCGTGGGAGCGGCGACCAAAAACGTTGAGCCGGCGGCTTGGGGGGGGGAGGAAGTGCGGGAGAGAGCATAGGTGGGGTGGACCGCACACGCACATGGTCCTTCACGCGTCTTACACTCGACATCACACACACACACACACACACACACACACACACCTCCCATCTGACCTCTCACCTGTCTGGCTCTCACGCATCTCCTGTCGATCACCAACCGTCCACTTCGCCCCTCCCTTCTCCCGCTCCCTCGCGTCCGCTTTTCCGTCATCCGCGCACCGAGCTCGCACAGAAGCAAAGTCACGCCCCCATGTACAGTATTTATCCACCGCCCGTCAGAATCACCGTCGCTCTTGCGGCGTTTCCTGTATGGCCCGCTGCGACACCAACACGCACGCAGTCGGGAGTGGTGAACCGCCGCCCCCCCCCCCACCCACCCACCCATTAGATGAGTAAAAGCGGAGGAGGGAGGGAGGTCGAGTGTCTTCGAGGTGGGTCGGGGTGTCGGAGAGGGCGGGGGGAGGCAGGCGGGCGTTGTCCTCCTCCTCCGCCACCTCCCTCCGTCCTCGTGATCGGCACCGCTTCTCTCCATTTCGTTTTCTCGCACATGCTCCTCCCGCCCCTGCACCAGACGCACCCTGCACGCGCACACACACACGCATACTTCATCTATCTATCTCTGCTATATTCAGGGGCTGCTTTACGCCGCCTTGTCACACACGCCTTCCGCCGCACGTTCCGTGCACGCGTCATCAACGGACCGTGCGGTCCATCGCTCACCCTCTCCACAGGACACACTGGCAAGCTAACGCACACACACACACACACACACACACACACACACACACACGCACACGGTGTCTCGCACTGGAAGTTAAACCCCGTTCGCGGGACCGCCTCTTCGCACCCGCGGCATCTCTCCCCCACCTCCCATCCCTCGCCGCCACCACCGTCCTATTTTCCGCGAAGATGGCTGAGACAACGGGCGAAGAAGATGTGCGGCTCATGAGCCGCGAGGAGCGTATCGCAAGCTACCGTGAGCTTGTGGAGGGCCTCGACGACATCCTTGCCTCGCACGACGCCGATGGCGACAACGACGGCGAGGATGCGGAGCAGATGGCAGCGCTGGTGGAGGAAGTAGAGGTACAGCTGCGCACCCTCGCCCAACTGCTGAATGAGGAGGAAACAATCCAGGTCACACCGGGGCTCATGAAGAAGGTGGTGAAGTCTCCCGAGACGGGAGAGGTGCTGACTACTATCATCTACCCCCCGCCTATCGTGCCCAGCATAGCTTCCTCGTCGCCGGCGCTGCGTCCGGCGCCGTACGAGGTGCTCTTCGACGAGCGTGATTGGTATCCGTGCGTGATCACCGGCATCGTGCCGCCAGCCAAAGATGTTGACCGGGTGCAGTACAAGGCGTGGATCTTGGGCCACAACGTGGAGGAGATCGTGTATAGTGAGGCGCTGCGTCCCTGGCAACCAACCGCGTCCACCAGTGACATCCAAGGTGGGGTGAGCTGCCATGTAATCGATCCCCAGACCGGACGGTATGTGGAGGGCATCGTGGATCACCTGACGCTGGAAGAGACGGTGCTCGTGAAGGTGCCCGTGACACCGTCCACCTCGACCGCCGTATCCGCATCACCTTCGACCGCAGCCACCACTACCACCGTGACGGTGCCGCTGTCCCACGTGCGGGTGGGCAAGTTCTACTCTCAACTGCGCCACCGCCCGAAGACGGAAGAGGAGCGGGCGGCGCGGCGCGCGGAGCAGGCACGACTGAAGCGCGAGCGGGCGGCGCAGCAGCGGCAAATGGCAGCAGACAAGGTTGCAAAGGACGCGGATGACTGGCAGTCGCTCATTGGGGACATGATGGGCGTGGGCGGTGGTGGCAAGACGCACAAGCGGCGGCGCTTTCAGTAAGGATGGCGTAGGGGGCACACAATGCCGTCAAGCTTTGGGAACTCTAGTCGCGTCGCCCTTCGCTTGAGGCGTGTGTGTTGACGA
>NC_018309.1:92726-123906 GCF_000234665.1 Leishmania mexicana MHOM/GT/2001/U1103
CGCGAGCCCATTTATACCCATATAAATCAGCATCCATGTTGGAATTTAATCGCGGCCTCGAGCAAGACGTTTCNCGTTGAATATGGCTCATNTTAGCTTCCTTAGCTCCTGAAAATCTCGATAACTCAAAAAATACGCCCGGTAGTGATCTTATTTCATTATGGTGAAAGTTGGAACCTCTTACGTGCCGATCAAGTCAAAAGCCTCCGGTCGGAGGCTTTTGACTTTCTGCTATGGAGGTCAGGTATGATTTAAATGGTCAGTATTGAGCGATATCTAGAGAATTCGTCGACGACATCGTGACACCGTCCACCTCGACCGCCGTATCCGCATCACCTTCGACCGCAGCCACCACTACCACCGTGACGGTGCCGCTGTCCCACGTGCGGGTGGGCAAGTTCTACTCTCAACTGCGCCACCGCCCGAAGACGGAAGAGGAGCGGGCGGCGCGGCGCGCGGAGCAGGCACGACTGAAGCGCGAGCGGGCGGCGCAGCAGCGGCAAATGGCAGCAGACAAGGTTGCAAAGGACGCGGATGACTGGCAGTCGCTCATTGGGGACATGATGGGCGTGGGCGGTGGTGGCAAGACGCACAAGCGGCGGCGCTTTCAGTAAGGATGGCGTAGGGGGCACACAATGCCGTCAAGCTTTGGGAACTCTAGTCGCGTCGCCCTTCGCTTGAGGCGTGTGTGTTGACGACGGCGGTGGTGGCGATGGATGCATCCCTTCCCCCTCCCCCCGAAAGCACACACACACACACGTATAGATCAGAGCAGGCTCTGTTTTTCGCGCTGCGGCGTGCACGGGTCGCGACAAGGCTGCTTCGCGTGTCAGCAACAGACAATAAAGGACTTGTCACGCACACACCCAGGTGAGCATCTCTGTGAGCTTGTGCGTGACTGCGCGTCTGCACGTGGAGGCCGAAGAACACACGCTTGCCTCCACACGCACACAGACACAGACACACCCTTCCTCCTGTTCTCGCTTGCCGGCTCACGCTCCCGCTCTTAGTGTACGTTGCCTTCTTCAACACTGCCATCGTTTTCCTCGCCCCTTCTCCCCACCACCACCACCACAACCACCACCACACACACACATCATCGTCGCCACCATCTCGCAGAGATCTACGCTCTCTTCACTCCTCTCTGCGTCGCCTCTTCCGCCTTTTAACGCTCCCCGAATTCACGAACACACGCTCACAGCCATGGGCATCAAGGACATGTACCTGCTCGCCTACAACGCGGGCATGTGTGCTGGCTGGGCCACAATCCTCGTAAAGGTCATCGGGCATTTGGCGGAGGGTCGAGACGTCGCCTCGGTGTACCCCGAGATTGCGCGGCTGCTGTGCGTTGCGCAGACCGGCGCCATTGTCGAAATCTTTCATGCCGCCTTCGGGGTCGTGCGCAGCCCAGTCGGCACGACCTTCCTGCAGGTCCTGTCGCGCCTCATCGTACTGTACGGTGCCGTGCGCATCGGAGACACGGACTCCACGAAGAGCCTCGTCTTTGTTCAGATGCTGGTCGCCTGGTGCCTGAGCGAAGTAATTCGCTACTCCTTCTACGGCGCGAACCTCCTCAGCGTCAGTGTTGCGCCGCTGACGTGGCTGCGCTACTCCGCCTTCATGGTGCTCTACCCTGTCGGCATCACCGGAGAGATCGGCTGCCTTTACAAGGCGCTGCCGTACATCCAGAAGCACAAGCCGTGGACCGTGGAACTGCCGAACAAGTTGAACTTCACCTTCTCGTGGTACAACTCCGTGTGGTTTATCCTCCTCGGCGTATACCCCTACGGCAGCTACGTCATGTACTCGTACATGCTCGCGCAGCGCCGCAAGACTTTGGCGAAGGCCGCGTCCGAGAGGTCGAAGAAGTCGGCGTAAGACGACCGCCCACGTCACGCCTGTGCGCGCGTGGGGACGGGACGCAGTACGGTGGGGGCGCACCGAAGACAGCGCAAGCGTCGGGAAAACGTTGGGGGTAATGCGCAGGTAAAGAGAAGGGAAGGGGAACGCCATGTGCGTATTGTATGTATATCGACGTCTATCGAGGTGAAGACACGGCGTGGCGGGCGCGGTCGGTGCACCAATAGGGGGCCGCCGCGCCCCTTCTTCATCGCTGTTCTCGCTTCTGTGTACCTCTCGTCGAATGCATGCAAGCGTGCGAAGGGCACGGTGCAGCTGGAGTCGAGATGGTATGAAGACGTGGGGATATGGGGGTGGAGGACGGTGGTGGTGGGGGGGGACTTGAGGCTCCACAACAGGAGAACGACGTGCGTATTTTGGGCGGAGGACTGTCGGAGGGCCTTTTGATTGGCAAGGGGCAGGGAGAGGTGGTGCCGTGGACAGGAACTAATTCCGATAGTCACGTCTCCTCCCCCCCTCCGCCCACTCGCTTGCCCCCGACGCCTTTCATGCATTCGCCGAAGGAACGGGGCATTGAAGAGTGGGGGGGGGGAGTTGGGTAGAAGATCAGGAGAGGGTGGCGCACAATGACCCTGTGCGTTGATACACTCGAACCTCTGCCGTCTGTCAAAAGCTGTTTGGGCTTTATTTTTTCGAGCTTGTGTGTCTTCTGTACGCTGTGCGACGACATTGGCGTATGTGTGCCTGTGTGTGTGTGTGTGGCGACGTCCATCTCTCCCTCTCCTCGCCCCCCCCCTCCTTCCCCTCTCCCGATTCGTGTGCCATCGCCACGACCTCGCCCACAGACAGACGACCCATCCACAATCCCTCCCCTGCCCGCCGCCTCTCTCACGTTCGTTCGAAAACCTCCTTGTTGCTGCTGTTTCGGTTGCTGCTGCTTCGCCTTCACAGAAGAGCGAAGTCTGCGCCACCGGTTCTTGGCTGCTTCACTACTTCCTCCCTCCCCGCGTCTTGTGTGCGTGTGCTAGTCGATGTAAGCGTGTTGTATGGGCGTATGTGCTCCACACCTCGCTCCCTCCCTTCCTCCACTGCGATCCTTGTCCATGTCTTGCTCCCTCTCGCGTTTTGTTTCGCTCGCAGACGATAAGCCGCCTTCGCCGGCCACCTCATCCGCACGTCTGGCGGCCCTAACAACCCCCCTCCCCCTCCCCCTCCCCCTCCCCCAAACCGAGACGATGCATACTGTAGGTGGTGCGAAGACGAGCTCGACAACACACCCGTGGTACCACACATGTGCGTGCACCTGCATGGACAGTGGCAGGAGACACGGGCAGGAGGAGAGGCGGTCCTGTCGGTCGTGTGTGTGTGTGTGTGTGTGTGCGTACGCGCGTGCTTGTGCGTGTTCGCCGTCGTCTCTCTCCCTCTCTTCCCGGTCTCTTATTTTTTCTCAGGACTGAAGGAGTGCCGACGCGCCTGGACCACGCACGAAGCACACGGCACAGTAGGGCAAGCGAAACGCAGACGGGGTCATGCGCTCTCCCCCACCCTCACGCTGTCATCTCTCCCTCGCTCACCCCCTCTTGGTTCTCTTGGCGCGCATGCCACTGCTGCTGCCTGCTGCTAGGGTGTCAACGTGTGACCACGATCGGAGAGCGCAGGGAACGGGTGTGCAGTCAAAGAACAAAAGGCGGTCGAATCCTGCCACATGAGAAGTGATGGTCTCCTTCGCCGCCACACACACACACACACTCGCACACACATCACGACTCTCCCCTTTCCCTCTCTAGATGGCGTCGGCTGAGGCCTCTGCTGCTCCGACAGCGCGTCTCTGCGCCGAGCTGGACGCGCTCGAAACGACGTCATTGCGGCGCCTCCCCATCGACGATGCACGCCGTGTGCTGGCTCGGCTCGACGACGTGGACGCGCAGCTCTGCTGTAGCGCCGGTGTTGCAGTTCCCATCCCAGACAGCCGTGAAGGCGCGGTTCCCTGCGCCGCAAATGGAGGCACCATGCCCTCAGCTGATGATGCCTCCACGGGGACACTCAAGAAGCTGCGCTCGACCTTCGCCGCTGAGCTGACCGTCTCCCAGCAAGATGCACTGATGCGTGTATTGTACGCGTGCATGGCATCTTGCGCCTCTGGCGTCACGACACCCACATTGGAAGCAGCTTGCTGTGCACCGACTGGTGCGCACGCGCCTCTCTCACCAGCGGTTGTGCGCCGACTGTACGAGTGGCACGCAGCCCTGCACGACGCGGCTGGCGATGGCGCGGTGGTGCGTGCCTTGATGAGCAGATGACACACACACACACACACACACACACACACACATACACATGTGCATGCATGCGTGTGTGCGTCGGTGTCTGGGCTGCCCCGGTTTTCCTGCGGCTGTGTGCTGCAGCTGCTGTGGAGCATATTGTCTCCGCGATGTCGGCCGATGCGACTCGAACTCGATGCGTTGGGGAAGGGGGGCACGGCAACCGCAAGATGCCGGCAGGGCGCATCGATGTCCTGCCGCCGACACCAAAACTAGCCACCGCGTCGCTCACACACGCCGGCGTGGGTGACACTGGACTGCGCAGCGTGCCTGCGCCTTCTGACGTTTTTTCTACTTTACGCTCGAGGGGACGAAACCCTTGCGCCACGTCATCACCCAATCATCCCACCCCTTCCCTGATATCGTTGCGGCTCTGCTCTGGACAGCTCGCACGCACGCGTATGTACGGTTGCATGTTGAGCGATGCTGCACAGAAATGGGATGCGCTCACGCCACTAGGCACACATGCAAGAGCCAGCACAGTCCCTCTCTCCCCCCTTCTCTCTACCGACAGCGTGCAATCGGGTTTCGGCTGCTCTCTGCGCCTCACTTTCTTCGGAAGCCCTTGATGGGCGCGGGGGAGGGCGGGGGGCCGGGCAGCCGTCCCATGTCCCTGCCACATGCCGAGCCGCTTCCGGTGGTGGCGGTCAGGTCCTGGACGGCGCTGCGTCGGAGCGACCCGCGACCGTGTGAGCGCGTTTGTGCCATCCATGCGATTAGGCCGAGTGCCCGCCTGACTCGAGTGTGTCTTGCCCGGGCCCCCACACTGCCTGCTGATGTGGGGAACCCGAACCACCCCCGACAGCAGCACCAGGCGCTGACCAGCTTGATGGGAGCGGCTGCGAGGCGACCTGCGAGACGGAGGCGGGTGGAGGCTGAGCCAGGGGCCGCTCTCGGATGACCACGTCAGCGCATGTGGTGCAGTGCTTGCCTAGCGCTGCGTGGCACCACGCGAACGGGGCCTTGAGCGAGGGCTTTGGCTCATGTTGCGCGGTGGTGCCGTCGACACGCGTGGCCAAGGACGAGAGATCGGATCGTGCTTGAGCTGCTCGTCGTCGCGCATCCGTGACGCATTCGGCCGCCTTCATCTTCCCCTCACTGACACCTTCCCTCCCTCTCTCTCTCCGTTGCATTCTCCAACACACCCCTCCGTCCCTGTCTTGCCGTCTGTGCGGGCGGTGCATCCCTGTGCAGGTATCTGTGTCAGCGTATATATATATATATATGCATGTGCGTGTGCGTGTGTGTGTGGCGAAGCATTCGGATGTCACAGTGTGCGCGCAGAGGTACTTCGTCGTCTTGGGCCTCTCTGCCTTGTTTCGATCCGCGGCTTCGTCTCCGTCGCTGCCACCGTTGCCGCGGGAGCCACCACTTCGATCAACTCCTCATGCGCACGCAGGTGAGCTCCCACGCATAACGCACAGCGAGAACACACCACGCATATGTTGCCCGTGCCGACCGGCTTTGCGGTGCACAGCCGCAACACTGTCTCAAACAACAGTGAAGGCGACGGGCACGGTAATCGCGTCGATGAGCGAAGTACCGCCTTGGGGCCTGTGGCTGGCGTCGGCGGAGGCTTAACAACGGAAGCAGATGTGGTAAGCGCAGTGATAACGACGTCCCTCTTGCCGCCTGGCAGCGCGAATGGAGTGGGGGCGGCCTCGCATTTCACGCCCATCGTGGGCGCGCGAGACCGGGTGTGCTTCCAGCACTTCCTCATCGCGGCGGCGGCGGCGGCGCTCACGGCGGTCCTCGTCGTCACGTACGTGTGGCAGTCCACCTCCGCGTTCAACATCGACCCGGTCACCGGCAAGGTACGCCCGCACTCGTTCCAGTACTTCGTCTACTGTTTTCTGGGCGGCATCGCGGCGGGGCTGATGCACCTCCTCGTTGCCCCGATCGACATCCTAAAGTGCCGCGTGCAGGTGGGTGAGTACCGAAGCTTTAGGGACGGCTTCGTGCACCTATTCCGCGTTGAGGCCGGCGGCTCCGTCTACCGCGCGCTGCCGCTGTTCTTCCGCGGGTGGCTGCCAATGCTGTGGGGATACTGCATTCAAGGCTCGATCAAGTTCTCTCTCTACGAAATATTCAAGTACGTGCTGCTGATCGTCATTCTGGAGCCGTCAGTGAAGGTGAAGGCGGCAGCTGCGGCCGCGGGAGGCGTGACCAACTCGCTCGCGTCGTCGCCACCGGCGCGTGTGTCCGGCGTCTACCAGTTCTTCGTCTTTCTCTTCTCCAGCTGCCTGGCCGAAATGGTTGCCGATCTCGGTCTGGCGCCGTGGGAGGCGGTAAAGATTCGCATGCAGACCTCGCCGTCGTTTCCGGCGCACCTCCGCAGCGCCCTGCCGCGCATGTGGGAGACGGAGGGGCTGCACGGTTTTTACAAGGGGCTCGTGCCGCTCTGGAGCAGGCAGGTGCCGTACACAATGATGAAGTTCTCCTCGTTCGAATTCGTCGTCGTTGGGCTGCAGTCCCTCTTCCATAGCCTTGGGATCACGGACGCCGAGGAGCCTGGTGTCTTGGGTAAGCTGGTGATAAGCTTGCTCGCCGGAGTGGTAGCGGGGCTGCTGTGCGGCGTTGTGTCGCACCCGGCGGACACGGTGCTGTCGAAGATGAATCAGAGGTCATCTGCGCCCACATCGAGTGCTGTGCCGGCGTTGGCCAATACGCTTGCAGACACCCAATGCGGCAGCGTGGGGCACGGCAGAGCCGGCGCCGCACACAGTGGCGCGATGCACGGTGTTCTTGAGGTGATGCGTGAGCTAGGGTGGCGCGGCATCTGGAAAGGCTTGGCTCCTCGCCTGTTGATGGTGGTTTCGCTGACGGCACTGCAGTGGGTGACGTATGACGGCTTCAAGGTGTGGGCTGGACTGCCTACCTCCGGCGATGTAGAAAAGTGATACCGCATCCGTAGAGGCATGGGACGGTGAGGGGGGGGTGGAGGACAAGAACAGCAGCAACGACGGTAGACAAAACAGCCACGTCGAATGTGAGGAGAGGCGGGTGGCGTGCGCGCGTGCGGAATCGTGTATGGGCTATTGCACGCAAGCACATGCAGCTGTGGCGGTTATCGATGCACCCTCTTGTGCCCCTTGGGCACAGGAAAGGATCAACAGAGGAAAACGAAAGACGCGACGGCACTGAGTGCGCACACATGTACGCATGCAGCGTGGATGAAGTATTGGGGGGCAGCGGGGGGAGGGATGGCTGAGGCCACACAGTCCCCCACCCCACCCCACCCCTCGCTCGCTCGCTCTTGTTCCCTATGCTGTTGAGGGCAGACACGATGTGAAGTACGGCGGGAGAGTGCACGTGAGGAGGAGGGCTGTCGTACCCCTTACGTCGATCTGAGGTCAAGGAGGTATGCCTTGACACGCTCTCACCCACCCACCCCTCGGCAGTTCGCGCTGCACGGCAGAGAATACGCCAGAAAAGCGCAGTCCTGGGTGCCTGCGCGCGCTTTGACTGACGTGATCTGCCCCCGCGTCACAGCGATGGAATCTCTGGCGCTCTTCGCGCGAGCATACGTTCCACCACACCCACCACCACATGACCTGCCCCGCTCACCCTCTTATTCGCTGTCGTTCCGTCTCTGCTTTCTGCCGCACGGCGTGCTGGCGTGTTTGCCAATCCGCAGTCCTTTGCTAACTCACCTGCCTGCACAGAGAACGGTGGGGGACGGCGGCGGACCAGAAGCCTCTCAAGAGGGGTACCCGAGAAAGTTGCCACCTTCACCATCACAGACGACGGCCTACGCCGCTCACGTGATGAGCAGCACTACATGCATCCCATCTCGTGTTCTTTACTTACCCGCACCACTGCTGCAGCCACGCGGCTCGAGATGGGCATCCGTGCAGCCGTCACCCGATCGCGCTAGTCTGCTGCTCTGCGGTCGTCATGAGTGTCAGCTGCTTGCCGTGTCGTCCTTCGCGCTGCAGGTGCCGCATGCGACCGTCTTGGCGCAGCCATCCATCAGCAGCAGGGGAGAGGACACGCGTCGCCAAACGACGCAGCAGTGGAACGAGGGCGGTTCTGTCCCTGGCAATTCCGCTGTTGGAGGGCGGGGTCGGTGCATTGTCCTGCCGCAGCCACACCGCGACCTCACCTCCTCATGCTGGCTCTCTGCAGGTCTCGACGCAGGCGGCGAAGACGACGACGAGGCAGCCGCCAGCGACGACATCGCCCCTGGTGCGGTGGTAGGGCTCGGCGATGCCACCTCAGCGGTGACTATCATGCGCCCCTCACCCGTTAGCAGAGCTTTATCGCCTCATGGCACGGTCGCCACGTGGCTGCAGGCCACCATCTTCCTCAAGGACGAGGAGGACGCGGTGTTTGCGAGCGGCACACCATTGGCGTGGCACCACCAGCACCACGTTCGCCTCGACAAGGCCACGGCGCTCGGGCGGCCGTGCCACTCGGGGCGTGCTCCGCCGGTAGCACCGGCTTGGAAGGCGGTAGAGGCGGTCCTGCCGTGCAGCTATCTGCCTAGCCACTCCAGCGGTGGGCTGACGGACATGTACGTCGTCTGCCAGCGCGTGGATGACCTTTACGTGGGCAGCGGGATTGCTGCCAGAGGACACTCCGCGAGACGATCATGCAATGGCGTGTGGTTAGCCTCGGTGCAACGCGAGTCGGCGTGGCGAGTGCCGTTGGCGATGCCACCCGGAGATGACGAAGACGTAATGGACAGCGGTGGTGATGGTGCTCCTGCGCGCTCTTTAACAGAGGTGCGGCGCACACCGCGCTTGTTCGACGTACGCCGGCGCCTGCCGCATGCGCTCAAATACGCTGCACCGCACAAGCCGGCGCATCAGCGCGCGGGTAACGGCGAGACGGGGCCGATGGGTCTCGTCTTCGCTGCCGCGTTCCGTCGCCACGTTGGCCTCTATACCGCCGCGACGGCCACCCCGACTGTATTCTTTGGGCTGCCGTCGTGGCTGACGGGAGGCGGTGGCACTGCCGCCTCCGCCTCGTCACCTAGCTGGTGCTCGGGTTGGTCCGTGACGTCTGTGGTGGAAGAGCCATCCCTCGTTGCGCCCGCAGCAGTCCCGCAGACATCATCAAACGGTGGCGGCAGCGGCTACTCGTACCTCGTGACGGCGATGCATCATGAGCGGGGCAACCGGCGGAGCCGCCCTTACTCGGCTCACGCAAAGGTGGCGCATGGCGATGCGTCATGGCAGGCTGATGAGGACAACAACAGCAACGGCAGCTGCTGGTGGCTGCTGTATGACTGCAGGAACCCGTCCCTGCCGGTGTGGGCCGCTGAGGAGGCGCTCACGGCACCGCCCGCGCTCGACGAGGATGGCCTGTGGCACGATGCACCTGTTGTGACGGAGTGGCTCGCATCCACGTCGCCGTCGCCGGCGTCTCACACTGGCCTCCGCCGCCGTCCGGTGTGCGCGACGTACGTCCCGCTTGCAACGACTTCCGCGGACGGCTCGAGTGCCCTTGCGGCGCTGTCTGCGTGCGGCGTTTGTGTAGTGCTCGATGGTGGGACGACGATGCCCGACGGCGCGGGCTTGGATGCGGAGGACGACGACGACGACGTGGAAGGCAGAGAGGCAGCGGAGGTGTTCGCCCCCATCATGTATGAGCTATCGCCACCACGCTCTCTGCTATCACCAACACTCGACGCTCCTCGCGCAGTGACTGCGAAGCCGCCACGGGTGCGGGCGCTGACGTTCACCGACGGCGTGCTTCACTACGCGTGCGAGGAGGTGGTTTAGCCGCCGAGGTGGACGGAGACGGGAGTGAGGGCGGAGGAGCCGAAGCATTCCCTGTGGTGCCCGCGACATGCGTGGTCGTCATGCCCCCCTCCCCCTCCCACACCGCCCGCCTGTCCCCCTGCCCGCCTGCCCGCCTACCCCGCCCACCTCCGGGGGAACGCGGCGCAGGCCTCTTGGTGCCCTGCCGCCAAGACGTGAGCCAAAGGCCACGGTGACGAAATCGGAAAGTAAAAGACGCCAACGGATGGCGCGATTGTGAGCAGCCTTACCCAGAGTCATGGCAGCGACCCGCGTGGAGGAGAAAAGGGGGAGGGTGTGCCCCGGGCGAGGGTATGGGGAAGTGGCAAGGGCGTACGGCAAAGGGGGTGTCGGCTCTGCCCTGGCGAACGAAGGGAGAGGGACAGTGTCTACGTGACCTTCCCGTCGTCCACTCCACTCCGCTTCCCTCCACCGCCGACTATCCTACACGGCCGTGTTTAGGGAAGTGCCACCATGGCCATCGCCAAGCAACGCATCCTCATTGACTCCCCACCACCACCACCCCCTCCAAACCCTTCGTGTACCTCTTCCTCTCGCTACCCCATCCACCGCCTCCCTCACGCCAGCACCACCGCGCGTGCTCACATACGCGTCCTCCATCATTCGTAACCGGCTCTTCGAGGTGCCGTTGTCCCACCTATCCCTCCCTCGCTGCAACCCGCCGCCTATCTCCGCTGGCAGCTGGTGAATCGTCTCGCCTCCGTGGTTCTCAGCCATGCGCTCGTGGAATCGAGGGCGTCCCCTCGCTGCGAGTGGCCACCTCGTCTGCGTGTCGCGAAGGTCTCCGGTGACGGCAGGCACCACCCTTGCCACGACGTACGCGTCGGCTAATGCCGTGCCCTGCCCACCGCTGTCGTCCTCCATGGCTGCGTCAGCGCACCGCGTATCCGCGGCATTTTTCCACACCTCCCGCGTGCACCGCGCCCCGTCGGACGTGTCGGACGACCTCGCGAAGGATCTGCAGGACATCATCTCTCACGACCGCCTCGTCGTCTTCCTCACCGGCACCCCGGCGCAACCGCGGTGCCGGTTCACAGCGCAGCTGGTCGACCTCCTCGACCAGCTCGGTGTCAAGTACAGCTTTTTCAACATCCTGGACGACGAGGAGGTTTGCGAGGGGCTCAAGGCGTACAGCGACTGGCCGACGTACCCGCAGGTGTACGTGGACGGAGAGCTGCTCGGCGGCTTCGATATTTGCAAGACGATGATGCTGGATGGCACTCTGACGACGATGCTGAAGGATAAGCAGCTCATCTGACAGGACCGGAAGGACGGGGGAGGAGGAGGAGGATTGTGCGCGACTGTAGGGTGGTAACGAAGCCGGAGCGGCCGAAGAGAGAGAGACAGGCGACACGCGGCGGCCCCGCTGCCTCCCTCGGTACACAACCACCACCACCACCTCCACGCACGCACGCACGCACGCACACGCTGAAGCAAGTACTCGTCTTTCGGTGTTGCTCACAGCACCTTCTCTTTTTTGGCAGCTGCTACTCCGACTCGGGTGGGGCAGGCGCCACCCCCTTCCCTGCCCCATGTGAGCGCTCCACGTAAGAACGGACGTAAAGCGCCAGGAGGCACGCGAACAGGTAACGGTAAGTTGGCAGCAGATGGAAACATGCAGCGACGCGGTGTGCGGCAGCTGCTGCTGCTGCTGCTACTGCTACTACCACCACCACCACTCTGGTCCAGCCACTCATCACCTCTGTTCATGCATATGTGTCTCTCTTGACTGCAGCCGTTCTGCGCGCCATGCCTAACATCGACATCGATGGACACTCACCTGCAGGGAGGGGAAGAAGAGCGGCCGTCTCCGTATATAACCAACTGGAGCCGGAGCGAGGGAGAGACAGGTACGATGCTGATGTGCACGGTGCAAACTGCGAGACATGTCCCTCCCCCGCTCACCCACCCCACTACACCTACGTGTGCGCAAGCATGTGCACGTGCACGTGACCCGCTCCCTTTAGCGCTTCCATTGACACACTTGTTCTTGTCTCTTGCCTCTATCACCTCCTCCTCGCTCGACGCCGATCATCGCGGGACACACACACACACACACATATGCGTACATGCACATGCCGACGCCTCCAGCACCATTCCCCGCATCGGCTCAAGCTCATGTGGACGTCCTGTCAGGCGCCACTGGCGTGCTGGCGTTGCCGCTATCCGCACATGACCGGCACCTACATGGATACGCTGCAAGACGTGGGCACGCGCACATTTGCTTGAAGACGATCGATGGAGGTTCCCTGAAGAGGCTCGCAGCGCTCTCGGACAGCACGCGCCCCTCCCCCCTCTCCGCCTCCCTTCCCTTCCCTCCCAACGCACACATCGATAAGCGCAGCGCACAACCAAGCACACGTACATGAAGCAGACGTGAGCTCTTCTCCGACCACCCAACCTCAGCCACCTCCCCCACCCACCAACTGCCTCCCCTTCTCGCTCTCTCGTGTCTGGACCACTCGCACACTCAACGATGAACACGAATACATGGCATACATACACATGCTCCCTCATACCCTCCTCACCCTCCGTGCGCTCGCCCGTGCAGCAGCGCCTCACTATCCGTTCTGACGGCGCGGTAGCCGCGCTGCTTCACGGAAGATATACGTACACGTGTAGTACCCGCGTCTACCTCCGTCACCATCCTTTTCTCAAGACTACCAGGCTCGCCATGGGCGGCAGACGAGGCGGTGATGGTGCAACGAGAGTCACGTCCACCGCGCTGCCAGCAGCTGCAGCAACAACGGCGCAGGCCGACGCCTGGATGGACGCGCTCTGGGAGATCCACTGCGGCACCCCCCTCGCCGGAGCGGTGCGCTACACGGACGCCATCGTCGAGACCATGTGGGGGTTGTTTCAACCGCTCCTCAGCGAGCTGGATGTGTACCCCCTCGCCATTGCGGATATGCACCCGGAGACGGTGACGGCGACGACAGCCGCCACGGTGCCCTTCACGGACTTTATCGTTCTCCGTCTTATGGAGCCTGCAACGCCTGCCAGGCACGGGCACAGGCACCGCGGTGGTGATCGTGGGGACGTGGAAGAGGACCCCCAAAACGAGTTTGGCAACGCATTGACCGCGGTAATGCGCACCGCGCTACTCGAGCAGCCCTGCATCGTGCTCGCCCTCGTGGAGTTCTTCACCGCCGTGTGGCTGTACCAATACGAAGCACGGAAGCTCAGCACGTTGCAGAATGCGCAGCACGGCACGCGACGCCAAGGCGACGGTGGTGCACAAGGCACAGGGCCTCCCACAGTAGCAGCAGCGGCATCGAAGGTACCGGCGCTTCGCCGCGTGTATGCGGCCGTGAGCGGTGATGTGCGGCACGCAATGCCGTTCGACCAGCTCGGCGCTGCACAGCTCGGGCGAGTGCTGACGATCAAAGGAACGGTCGTCCGCATGAGTCCGGCGCGCATCTCGTGTGTGTGTATGTCCTACCGCTGCGGTCACTGCGGCGTTGTGAAGCAGCAGAGGACCCAAGACGGCGTGCTCACCTACCCGGGCCCGTGCGCGAGCGCCCGCTGCCGCGGCTACAAGTGGACCCCGCTAACGGATCAGGCGGTATGCGAGGAGGTGCAGCTGCTTCGGCTGCAAGAGCACACGACCTTCTTCGACGTGTCCTCATCGCTGGCCTCGCCTAGCGGCAGCAGCGGCGCCACTCAGCAAGGCGGTGGTGGTGGCAATGGAAGCAACGCTGGCAACAGCGGCAGCCAACGCATGGGCAGTAGCGGCATGCATGTCATGATCGAGGTGGAGCTGCGGGCGCCGTGGCTCGACGCCGTCACGGTGGGCGACTCCGTCTGCGTGTGTGGCGTGTTAGAGACGCGGCGGGGCGAGGGTAAACAAGGCAGTGGCATGCAGCAGGTGTGCCTGCGCGCCAGGGCAGTGCGGAGTCTGCGCAGCCAGGGAAACTCTGCCAGCTCGCCCTCCTTGAGCAGCATCGCAGCCCTGCAGCGCCGCCAGCGCGACGGAGCGCTCCTCTTCGCAACCATGGGTCCCGGTGGTTGCCGCGACGGCCCATGGCGGCTGGCACACGGCGGCGGGGCCGCCATGTTCGGGGATGGCACCAGCACTGGTGGTGCCCTGCGCGGCGACGGCGAAGGGGGAGCGGACGACGAGGTGATGCTTGACACTGCCGCACAGCTCGGCGGTGTCAGACCCACGGCCATCGTAGCGGCGACTACCGCGTCTGCCATCACGGCGCTGCCGTCTGGCGCCCGTGTTTCCTTCCCCTCCGGGCTCGACGCCTGGTCTGCCGAGGAGACGGGGCGCTTCTACGAGGTTGCGCGGCACCCGCAGTGGTTTGCGCGGCTGACGGCCTCGGTGGCGCCGTCGATCTTCGGCATGGAGCTGGTGAAGCAGGCTCTGCTGCTCTCCATTGTGGGCGGCAACCGTGATAAGAATGGCGGTGAGACGCGCAGCAGCATTCACGTCCTGCTTCTCGGCGATCCAGGGCTTGGCAAGTCACAGCTGCTTCGTGCGGCCTGCGCTGTGGCGCCGCGCAGCTCGTTTGTGTGTGCGCACACATCGTCGTCTTGCGGCCTCACCATGACACTGACGCGGGACCCCGTGTCGGGGGAGACGACGTTCGAGGCAGGCGCCGTCGTGCACGGCGATGGTGGCATCACGTGTCTCGACGAGATCGACAAGGGCGTCCAGGAGCACAAGGCGCTGCTTGAGGTGATGGAGCAGGAGACAGTGAGTCTCGCAAAGGCGGGCATGATATTCTCCATGCCCGTGCGCACCTCCATATTGGCTGCCGGCAACCCCATCGGCGGCCGCGTCGACCCGAGCAAGTCCCTCGCCGCCAACGTGAACATCTCTCCGGCGCTGCTCAGTCGCTTTGACATCATCGCGTGTCTGCGCAACCCTCACGGGCACACCAGCAGGGCGCAGCAGGCGCTGACGGACCACGTCCTCCAGTGGCATCGCCGTGGCCCCGCGGGTGGGGACGGCGGTGAAGGCGGCAGCGGTGACGAGCAGGGCCACGGGCGCGGCGCTGGTCCTCTGCCGCTCCCGCTCGTGCAGCGCTTTCTTCTCTTCTGCCGCTCGCAGTGCCAGCCAACGCTCTGCCCTGAGGCGTGCGACGTCCTGAAGGCGCACTACCTCGCGCAGCGTCAGCACCTGGCTGAACCGCAGCACGGGCTCGCGCACGGCGCCACGGCTAGCTGTGCTGGTGGTGCGGCAGGTCACCTCTCAGATTCTAGCAGCGCCTCGGGGCCACTTCCCAGAGCTGCCGTGGGGCTCGAGGCTACCGTGACCCCGCGCTACCTGCAGGCTCTCATCCGCGTCGCCGAGGCACGCGCGAAGCTGGAACTGCGCCACGCCGTCACCAGAGAAGATGCCGAGTACGCGGTGCAGCTGCTACAGTCGTGCCTACATTCTTTCGACGGTCTTGCCGCGTCGGGCTCAGCTGCGGTCGGCGCCGCGGCAGGCTCGGGGGATGTCGGAGCAGGCAGGAGGCCCGCAAAGCTCAACCAGCGCGATGCCGTGCTGCAACGACTCAAGCTCGCCATCGTGGAGGAGAACGGCGGCGTAAATCTCTTCACGGTGCAAGCGATCCTGGACGTGTGCGAATCCGTTGGCTGCCGCAGCGCCGCGGCGATGCTCCGCCAGCTGAACGAGCACGGCTTTCTCTTGCAGAAGGGCAGCAATAGGTACTGCCTCCGAGGGTGCTGAGGTTGGAAGAGAGGCTGGACGCGTGTTGAAGTAGACGGTGGCGCCGGGCGCCTACGCCGGTGCATGCAAATGAGTCTCTGTGCTGTCCCCTCCTCCTCCTCCTCCTCCTCTTCCTCGCTTCAGCTTCCTCCACGGACGCCGACGCCTCACCGGCCCAGAGCGGAGGTGTACGCATATTGTCTGCTCACATATCACGCCGTTGCGCTTTCGGTGCGCCCCGCCGCCTTCCTGCTTCTGCTTGCTCGTGGCATACCAGCGCGAATTTTGACGCGCAACGGTCACCGTTTCCCTCTCTCTCCCACCTCACGCACAAGCTGAGACAGGAGAGGCGTGGGGCAGCCTCCAGCCACTCGACACCTCGCTTGCTCGTTGCCACGTGGCGAGGTGTGGCCGAGAAGCGTGATGACGGGTGCGCCCCTCCCCCCTCTCCCCTTCCTCTTGTGCAGCGCACTCCAAAGGCAAACTCCCCCCCCCACGGCGCAGATGGCGCGCAGACGCGAGACATCCGTCCCTCCCATATCTTTTTCATTGCTGTCCTCTGTCCACTCTCGGACGCGCACTGGCGCTCTACAGCCGGTGCGTGATCGTGCCTGCCCCCCCTCCCCTTACCTCGCCCCCTCCGTCCTCTCCTCTCCGCAGAGCCGTCCCGTTTTACGTCGCGGTGATCGCTCGCCGCCCACCGCACCCACATCCGTCTCTCGCACATCCCTTTCTCTCACAGCGCGCGTTCCTTATTCTCCCTCAAGGTCGTCGATGCTGAAGAGCTCCATCGTGTTGCTGCGTCGCGGCAAGCCGCGTCCGCGCGCCGGCATGTTCCCGGAGAAGTATCGCCGTGTGCCGGCGCTGCTGAAGCCGCAGCAGGGTGGCCAGCAGTACTTCAACGAGTTTCTGATCCGCTCTGCCAACGACGCGCTAGAGGCGCAGCAGCACGGGCACGGCTCGGCCTTCCGCGCCGGCGGCTCTGGTGCGGCTCGCACACTTGCCGATGCGAAGGCGAACGCCGCGGACGCCATCAATCTTGGCGAAGCCAGCAGCGTGCATCCTCGCCTACCGCAGGCGGACATGGATGGAGTGCGGCAGCGCAGCCGTGCCGAGGCGATCCAGGAGGAGCTGAAGCAGCTGGCAGCCCAAGACGGCTTCGTATCACAGCGCGGCTTCAACGAGCGCCAGTGGTACGAGCAGGAACATCACCGCCTGCGCACACAAGGCGATGGCGCGGAGGCAAGCCTGAGCGAAGCGGCTGCGACGGCAGCGGCATCCTCGTCGACTGCGGAGGCGGCACCCGAGACGGGAGAGGGGCGCGTGCTGCCGGAGCGCATCCTCGGCGATGACTACTTTCAGAGTAGGTTCGGTTACTCGCTGCTGAAGGGGCGGTCGCCGGATGCGTCCACAGCGGCAGACAACGTTAAAGCCTACGCCCAACTCGACTTGTGGGGCGAGATGCCCAGGTACAGCCGCGACTTCGTATTTCTCTACCTGGTGTCGCGCCGCCGCAACACGTACGCCGTTGCGTACGACTACGATGGCAAGCGGCTGCTGCCGACGTACACGGCGGGTAACCGCGGGCTGAAGGGTGGCGACCGCGGCTTCCGCGGAGACGGCTCGACGGACAACGGCCACCAAGTGACGAGCATGTACCTGAACGACCTACTGCCAAAGATTCGTGAGGCGCGGGCGGCGAGCGGGCGACCTCTGGGCCGTGGCGAGAAGATCGATCTTGTCGTTCGCGTGATGGGCTTTTACAATGGTCGGCAGGGCGCCGTGCGGGCGGTGCAGGATCGCAACGCGGACTTCCGTGTTCGCTACTTGGAGGATGTGACGCCGTTCCCGCTGAACGGGCCGAAGATGCCGCGTGGTGTCTTCCGTTGAAAGCCCTGCCCGTGATGCACACGGGTCAGACACGCTGTTGTGTGCTTGCGTGCACATTGCCAGCGGCTCTGCTACGGCTGCGGATGCTCGTTTTCTTTTTCCTTTTAATCCCGAGGTGCGCGTGTCAACGCCGAGGCCGTGTGCGCCTCGCCGTGCGTCGGTGCGTGCCAGTGCACGGTGCTTCTTGTCAATGCAGAGCTGCCGAGCATCCTCGTCTTCACGAGTACGTATGTCCCCGTCCTCTCCTCCCTTCCGTGAGCTCGACCGAGCGGCGTAGAGAACGCGAGGGCGCGTGGAGGAGCAAGGCGGGTGAGTCATAACGTTGCTGCGGCGAGGGGAAAGGATGCCGGTGGCTGCCCTTTAACGCGACGAGGATGACGCTCGCAAGAGCAGCTAACGAATGCCGCAATGATAAAGGTAACTCGCGGACTTGGATGGCGTGAGTGATGGCGTAGGAGTCGTGTGTGTATGGGGAGAGGGAGGGGGAGGGGGAAGGAAGATGCGCGTGCGTGCCACCGTGCGCATCAGTCTCCTCGCCAACGTCTCTGCACGTGGCGTGCGCGTGGTTAGTAGGTAAGCGTAGTTATCTACTCTGGTTCTGTCGATGGATGCGCAGCTCGCAGCTCGCCCCTCGCCACCCCCTTGAGCTCGTCCCCTGTCTCCCTGGGATGCCCCTTCTCCACGCCCACACGCACGGGCATGTACGCACAACCACTGCAGTTTGTATCACCGATTCTTCATTCTCGATCTCTTCACCTCTTCTGCCTCCACGCGCCTGTGAGCACGTCAGCACTCACCCTCACCCTCACCACCACCGCCACCATCTCCTACACTTGCGCGCGTGTGTGTGCTGATAGCGTTGGTTGTTAGCCGGAGAGCTGACCGTTTTGTGTGTGTGTGTGTGTGACGGCAGCGCCGAGCAGAAAGCTATGGACAACCGGGAAGCACCGGAACGGTATCGCAGCCCATTCATGCATTAAACCCTGAACCTCTCGTGCTCGCCTTTTAACTCGACTGCTGCTGCTGCTGTCCGCTCGAGAGCCGCACGGCTCACCTTCCTGCTCACGCTGCGGTTTTGCGGCGCCTTCCCCTCCCCTTCGCCCACCACCCTATGATGGCGCGCTACGACACACACACACACACACACACACACACACATATCTACACATTAGGGCGCAACCGTGCCTCGTTCTCTCCGTCACAACGCCAGCCAGTGCGGAAGCGCTGAAGCCCGTTATGCCGCATCCCACCGGCCCCCTCCCCTCGATTTCATCGCACACGCCTCGGCAGGTACCCCACCCCACCCCACCCCACCTCCTGCACAGGAATGTACGGTGCGCGGGGCTGGTGGCCGTCATGGTGCCGAGGAGGGGGAGGGCGGGGCGCGGAGAGGAAGGGAGCGCTTCCGTTGCGTTGCGATGGGGTGATTTCGGAAAAGCAGTTGTGCGCCGGGATTCGCATGCACGGCCAGGACCCGTGCAGCCTCACGTTTGCGGGGCTCCAGAGACAGTATGCCGGCTACCGACTGTGCCCCCCCCATAAGGCTTCGAAGACTGGGGAAAGGCCGGACGGCCTTACTAGGCACGCGGAGACTCTGATTGCTGGTGATACCATCATTCATACTGCTGAGGGGCGGGGCTCTGACCACTCACAGGCACGTGCGTCCGTCCGACGGACCCGAACACGAGCCGCTGGGACGAGATGGCGCTCTCCATCGTGGCGGCGGCCAGGACGGAGCAGGACGAGGCCCTGCCGCGGAGGCAGGTCCACTGCCAAACGTGGTGCCGCTGCTCGGCATGCACGCTCCGCCGTTTGGCGCTACTCGGGTGGCCCTACGACCCGCTACACTGGAGAGTGGGAACAGCTGCAGCTGGCTCATCCTCCGGGGGCTGGTTCGCTGACGTGCCTCGTGTAGGGGGACCATGGATGCTGCGGATGTGTGTTGCCGCACTGCGGCCAGAGCTAAGGCACGATGAAGGCGCCGTGGGAAGCGTTGCGCACGTGCTCCCGCGACCTGCTGCGGGTGTTGAAGCGGATGTGCGGATGGGTACGGCACAGCTAGCAGGCCTGTACCGCGCCCTGAAGCAGGCAGCGGCGTCGGCGATTCCTGCGGCAGACCGGTCCAACGGCGTCCCTTAACCAAGACGACGCCAAAGTCTCCCCCCTTTAAGTGTGCGCTTCCAGGGGCCGCTTACGCCTGCCGTGGAGAGAATCCCGTCACGAAACTGCGCGCGGCGTCGACTCGAAACGTGGTAGTGCGCCAGCTCGCGCGTGTCTTGCAACGACTGTGGCTCAGGGGCGGAGCCCTGATGATGCGGGCCAATCGATTGTGGTAGTTTCTCGAAGGGGCACGGCGACTATTCTCCAATTCGTCGCGTTGTTTGCTGGAGGGCGAATTGCTGGCCGCGCTGCCCCCCCCTCCCGGGGGGAGTGCCGAGGGTGAGCTGGAGAAGCGGTACAAGTGGGCCGCAGCGAGCACACCACAGCGCACCACCCCGACGACGGCGGCGGCGACGACCGGCACGGTGCACAGCCTCTGCCCAGATGAGGGCACGGACCCGCCGACAATGCATGTGCAGCAGAGCACCAAGCAGTGCCCTGCGCATGTGGGGCGCTGCTTCGTTCTTGTCTGCTGGAGCGGCGGATGCCCTTCATGTAGGTGGCGCCTCCGCCCTCGCGTGCCCTCCGCACGCGCTACATCCACGCAGAGTCTTGCAGTCAACGCGGAGGTCCGTCACTCCGCGACTCAGCTGCCAGGCGTGATCCACGCTTCGTTACACGCGATCCGGCGAAGACTCCGCCGACGGTGCGAGCCGTGATGCCGCATACCGAACGCGACGAGGCACAACCAGCGACACGGGCTGGGGGCGAGGCGTGGCAGGGAGCTGGACAGGCCTGCGGCAGAACACTCGTATCCGTCCAGAGACAAAGCATATGCGCCTACCCGTACCCTTCCGTGAACGGCACCGTCTATTCCTCGTAGTGTAGCCCCCTCGGCGTCACCAGCGCGATCTCGCGGCACACACGCGCACGCACACATGCACCGCCCCCCCCCCGCAGAGGTTGGATCGACGGAGCCGAGCATGCCGGCTCGCTGAATGGCCTCCCTGTAGAACCCTCTCTCCCTCCCCCCGCCTCTCACACGCACACACACACACGCTGGCGAAGAAAAAGGAATCGTCATCTCTCTCCCCTCCCTCCTCCCACCTCACACACACACACAAGTTGGCGCGCGCGAGAGCCTTGATACATCATCCTACTGTCCCCTTCGTTATTTATACACAGACGAGCTCAGCCATTTACGGACACCGCCGCCCATATGAATGCAGGCGAGCCGTGCCACGACGATTGTCTGATCAGCCCGTCTCTCTCTCTCTTGCCTCCCGCCGTTGCATATACGTGGTGAAGACCCTTGCGGTTGGCGTCCTCTGCTTCTGCTCTCCGCGTGTGTGTGCCCACCCGCGCGCCGTTGGAGTCGCCGAGCCCCCCCCCCTTCTCCCCCTCGCAAAAATTCTTCGCTTTTCTCAGCGGCTGATGTCCCGCTCCTACGACCTCGTGGTGATTGGCGCCGGATCTGGAGGTCTGGAGGCGGGATGGAACGCGGCTGTCACGCACAAGAAGAAGGTGGCCGTCGTCGATTTGCAGGCGGAGCACGGTCCGCCGCTCTTCGCCGCGCTCGGCGGCACGTGCGTGAACGTCGGCTGCGTCCCTAAGAAACTCATGGTGACAGGTGCGCAATACATGGACACGCTCCGTGAGTCTGGCGGCTTCGGATGGGAGATGACCCGCGAATCACTTTGCTCCAACTGGAAGACGCTCATCGCCGCGAAGAACAAGGTGGTGAGCGGCATCAACGAGAGCTACAAGAAAATGTTCGCTGAAACGGAGGGCCTCAGCTTTCACATGGGCTTCGGCGCCCTTCAGGACGCGCACACGGTGGTGGTGCGCGAGTCTGAAGACCAAAACAGCGACGTGCTTGAGACACTCGACACGGAGTACATCCTCATCGCCACCGGCTCCTGGCCGACACGCCTCGGAATCCCCGGCGACGAGCTCTGCATCACGAGCAATGAGGCCTTCTACCTCGAAGATGCCCCCAAGCGTACACTGTGCGTCGGCGGCGGCTACATCGCCGTGGAGTTTGCCGGCATCTTTAACGGCTACAAGCCCCGCGGCGGTATCGTGGACTTGTGCTACCGCGGCGATGTTATTCTACGCGGCTTCGACTTGGAGCTGCGCAAGAGCCTGACGAAGCAGCTGGAGGCGAACGGAATACAAGTACGCACCAAGCTGAGCCCGACGAAGATCACGAAGAATGAGGACGGCTCGAAGCACGTTCACTTCAACGATGGCACGGAGGCGGACTACGATCAGGTCATGCTCGCGATTGGCCGCGTGCCGCGCTCGCAGGCGCTGCAGCTCGATAAGGCCGGCGTCAAAACAGGAAAGAACGACGCCGTGCTGGTCGACGCGTACTCGAAAACATCGATGGACAACATCTACGCCATCGGGGACGTGACGAGCCGCGTGATGTTGACGCCGGTGGCCATCAACGAAGGCGCCGCCTTCGTCGAAACCGTCTTCGCCGGCAAGCCCCGCGCCACCGACCACACGAAGGTCGCGTGCGCCGTCTTCTCAATACCGCCGATCGGCACGTGCGGTCTGACGGAGGAGGAGGCGGCAAAGATCTACGAGATCGTCGCCGTCTACGAGAGCTCTTTCACGCCCCTCATGCACAACATCAGTGGCAGCAAGTACAAGGAGTTTATGGTCCGCATCATCACGAACGAATCGGACGGCGAGGTGCTGGGCGTTCACATGCTCGGCGAGAGTGCGCCTGAAATCATTCAGAGCGTCGGTATTTGCATGAAGATGGGCGCCAAGATCAGCGACTTCCACAACACCATCGGCGTTCACCCGACGAGCGCCGAGGAGCTCTGCTCCATGCGCACTCCGGCGTACTTTTACGAGAATGGCAAGCGCGTCGAAAAGCTCAGCAGCAACCTCTGAAGAGGGAGAGGAGATGAGGAAGAACGCCTCTGCCCTTCCGCCCAGCCGTGATGCACCGGTATCACACACTAGCAGGCAGGCAGAGATAGAAATGGGAAGAAGGTCACCCGGCAGCGACGTCTGATCTCCTTCAGCGTCAGTCGCCTCGGCCGCTTCCTCCCTAGACCCCCCCCGCCCTCCCCCCTCCTCCTCCACCTCCCACTACCACCACCACCACTCCTCCTCTCTGGATAGCTTATAAACGGTCACGCGCGCCTCATCAATACGCACGCGCAGCTGCCGGTGGCGGGGCGCAGGATGGAGCAAGGAAGCTTCATCCGCTACCCCTCCTCCCACTCCCCTTTTCACCCCACCGCGCCGTTCGGGTTTTGTGCTCTGTGTCTGCATCTGTGTGTGTGTGTGTGTGTGTGCTTTCTATTGGGGATAAAGGCCTCTGCACATTGTTCAACTATTGGGCTCTGCGTGTGAGCACGTGTGCGCACGTTCCTTTCTTGCCTGCCTCTCCCTCCCTCCCTGCCCTTCGCGTGTGTGCGTGCTCTCTCATACATATTATTCTGGTTTCCCTTCTGTGTACCTCTCCTGTGTTCTTACGAAGCTGCGCAGACCTGACGTCTCCCATCGTTGCGCTCCACCCCTTCTCCTCCTGCTGCTGCGCGGCCCGTTGGCGTGCACACAAGTGGTGGTGGGAGGGGGGGGTCTGTGTGGGGTGCTCATGTGCGTGACAGCGAGGGCGACGGCCGTTAAAAGCGCACGTGGTTTCCGCAACATCGGGAGCCGCTCCTCCTCCTCCCACCGCCTCCACAACATGTGCCCCTGACCCGTCTCTCCTCTCACTCTTCCCGCCTGCACGTCTGCCTCGTCCTGCCTCGCCTACCCACCCCACCTGTATAGCAGTGCACCAACACACACGCACGTTTCTTCCCTCCCTGCCTCTCGCCCTGCTGTCTTACTTAGCAGATTCCCCTGCAGCGCTACAGCGCAGTCCCCATGGCCGAGTTTCACCGACTCGGCATCCAGCGCTGGCTTTCAGAGCAGTGCACGTACATGGCGCTGGAGACCCCAACCCCGATTCAACGCAAGTGCATCCCGGCCATCCTGGCAGGCCGCCACGTCGTCGGCGGCGCCGCGACCGGCTCGGGTAAGACGGCCGCCTTTGCCCTTCCCATTCTACAGACGCTCGCGGCCGACGCGTACGGCGTCTTCGCCCTTGTGCTGACGCCATCCAGGGAGTTGGCGTACCAGATCATTGACCAGTTTATCGCCTTCGGCGCACCGCTGCAGGTACGCACGATGCTTGCCATTGGCGGGGTGCCGACGGAGGCGCAAGTGGACGCACTGAAGGCACGGCCGCACATCGTCGCAGCGACACCCGGACGGCTCCGCCACCTGCTGGAGGTGTTTGCGCCGGAGGTGAAGAAGGCGTTCGCCCACCTACGCTACCTGGTGCTGGACGAGGCGGACCGGCTGACGGAGGGCGATATTCTACGAGATGTCCAGTCGCTGCTACGCCTGCTCCCGCCAACGCGGCAGCGACAGGTGCTGATGTTCACGGCGACGCTGCACCCTCGGCTCACCACCCTGGAGGCTCCGCAAGCGGAGCAGGGATTGCCTACAAGCAGTGGTGCGACAAGGGAGCGTGAAGGTCACAGCCTTGCTTCATCGCACTCACCGCCGCTGCCGCAGCCGCAGAACGGAGAGGCGGCCGAAGCCGCAGAGCACTTCTCCCTGCTGGCAGAGCTCGGCATCACGGATGCATCAACCTTGGAGGTTGCGGTGGTGGGAGGAGCCATACAGGAAGGCCTAGGCCACGCCGCGGAAAGCGGAAGCGCAGCTGCCGCTGATGAGTCAACCAGCTCCGCGACGGCGCCGACACTCCCGGGAAGGCCGACGGCGTTCCACCTACCAGAGACGCTCACACAAAGCTACCTGTTCATCCCGAACATGGTGAAGCTGCCGTACCTCGTGGCGGCGCTGCGCTTGCAGGGCAAAGCGCAGTCCACCATCGTCTACGTCAACTCCTGCCTGCGCGCAGAGCTGGTGCGACTGACGCTGCAGCTGCTCGGCTTCCCAGTATGCAGCCTCGATTCACTCCTGACACAGCAGCACCGGCTTGATAACGTAGCCAGCTTCAAGTTAGGTATCTCGCGCATTCTCGTCTGTACCGACATCGCGGCTCGCGGGCTCGACATCCCGGCCGTCAGCCTGGTGCTCCACTACGACGTACCAAAGCACGCGGAGACGTACGTTCATCGTGTGGGTCGCACCGCGCGTGCCGGCCGCGAGGGCACGTCGGTCGCGCTCGTCACGGAGTACGACGTGAGTCTCGTGCAGCGCATCGAGAAGAAGATCAGCACCACGCTCACCCTGTGGAAGTCGCCAGCGGCGAAGGAGTCTGCGATTCTCCCGCTGCTGGACGAGGTGTCGTCCGCCAAGATCCAGGCGAGGCAGCAGGTGACGGAGCAGTTTGGTGCACGTGTGCAAACGAACAAAGCGCACGCGGCCCAAAAAAAGGTAGCGGCAGCGGCGGCGCGCTCTGCAGGCTCACCACGGCAGCAGCAGCAGCGCTTGCCCAGCGCAGAACCGAGCCCTACTGCTAGCATGGCTGACACAGCATCGCCCACCGCGCTCAGCGGATTGAAGCGCGCTCGCAGCTCTGCCGCCACTGCCGAAGATGCACCCGCCAAAGCAGGCGGCGTCGCGAAGAAGGCGAAAAAGGGCGCCGCGGTGCGCAGCTTGGCTGCCGACGCCACCGCATCGCGGAGGAGCACAGCACAGCAGCGGCCGACTAAGAAGAGCGCGGCCGGCGAGTCAGACCACAGTCCGGCTCGCCAGCGTGTGAAGAAGGCTGCATAGCATCCTTACAGCATCCACCGAGACACCGACGCATCGCGAGGGGGTGAGAGAAAGGCGGAAGGAGAGGGAGGAAAGTCCGGGCATAGGTGCAGGGGGCGGGGAGGGCCGAATCGGTGCCGAGAAGACACACATTTTACCGCCTCCTCCGCCCTCTGTGCTCCTCGCTCTCTACCGGGCTCACGTGCGTCCCCCTCCCCCACCTCTCATGCTTCTGTGTGTGTGTTGCTATACGTTCTACGAGTAACCGTTAATCCTTCGCATGCAAGTACAAGCGCCGTGGGTGTATAGATACATGCATGTATGCGCCCATGTACACACCTCCCCTCCCTCCCCCTTCCCCTGCACCCGGTGATATACATAGGAACATGTGATGCGTACTGGGTGGAGATGGAGAGGGGAGAGGTGGCGTGGGGCATCGCCATGCCCCATTTCCCATCCTCTCCTACCTCCCTCGTGCAGGCCACAGGTCGCCGTGAAGCCCCCGGCCAACGGAGGCTCCGACCCGCTGTGATTTCCCGTTGCACTCGTCCTCTCCCTCCCTCCCTGTGTGTCTGCAATACACGCCCCGCATGGCGACCTCAGCCCGCCACACACACACATACACACACACACACTGTATCATCTTCTCTTCCCTACCCTCCCTCCCCCCTCCCCGCTCTCTCCCACGCAAGGCGTGCACGTCCCGCGTGAGACCACCACTGCTTCGGGACCTTCTGCTCGGATGCATACTTGGGGAAGGGGAGAGGGGCCTTCCACGCACACACGTCAACCAAGTCACCGCACAGATGCCGTCCGACCGCGACCCCTCCGGGGATGGCTTCAACAACCCCTACGGGAATACCACCCTTGTCGGTAACTGGTTGGAGGACCGTCTGCAGCAGCGCATCGTGCACAAGGGCCGCGGCGGAGTGGCGGCGACATGGTGCGCAGAGGGCATCTTTGATGACCCGGCGGTGACGATGGCGCGGCACCCGGCAGAGGCGCAGGCAGCCCTCTTGCACAGCACCTACGATGTCGACTACGGACATCGACTGGGAATAACGCAGCGGACCAGCAGTGGTGGAGTGGACGAGTGGGCTGCCGCCTCCACGCTGATGCGCGGCAGCAAGCACAACGCGAATACTACGAGTCCTGGCAATGCCTTGACCACGGCCAAGGGCGGTATCGATAAGGCGCTTCTCTTCTCCGTCGACCCCGTCGCCGACCCGGCAGCGCCGCTGCCGCTCTCCACCAACGCCGACACGTACGGCGCCTTCTACTACGCAAACGGCGACGGCTCCGTCATCGGCAATGGGACGCCGTACGCGGGCTCGGCAGCCGACGCCACCACGTCCACGCCAGCTGACCTGGGGAACGGCGGGGCCACTGCACCACTCGCTGACATGGATCGTGACTTGTACGATAGCGTGTCACGCGCGGTAGCCGCTGCCGCTGCACCGTCCTCTAGCTTTCGTATGACTAGGGCTCAACTGCAGCGGAGTGCCAGCGCCAACGCCACGTCGTCATCTCCGATTCCGCGACGCCACATGTTCAGCCGCGGTGTAGCGACGACAAACGCGTTTGGCCACACTGGATGGACACTCGCGTCCTCCTCCGCTACCTCATCCGCTGGCGACGTTGGCGCGGCCCCGTGGCGACCGCTCCAGCGACACCGACCGCCGAACAAGAACAGCATGGACGATGAGCGTTGGTGCTCATCGAAGCAAGCAGCCGACACGCCGGTAGAGCACTTTACGCTGCAGAAGCGCCTGCCGCCAGTGCGCATGTAAGGCACGACCGCCGTCGCCAGAGTGTTCGCCGGGAAAGGTGGGGTGAGAGCGGCACCGAGAGGGACTAGCAGGGGGGGTGAACGCTGGGAGAAAGCGTGCGGCTCGGCCAAACGGCGCCCCATCGTCCCCGCCCCTGCGAGTTGCCTCCCCCCCCCTTCCACACACACACACACACCACCTCTTCAACCCCAAAGTTGCCAAGGCGAGTGACAGCCCTCCAACACATGAAAACGGCGTCCCGCTCCTCTCTCCCGGCGGACGGTGATGTACATAGGGCAGGCAACGGCGGGCAGACGCACACACCCATTAAAGACCACAATGGCGAGCCACAGGGACGCTGCTGGTGCACATCCCTCTCCCTATGTCTCATGTGCGCACGTCGGTGCGTCTGTGTTCGGGTGGGAGCCCCTCACACGCACCGCCACCACCACGTCCCCCGACTCCCTCACTCGCGCTTGGCTTGTGCGTCTCCCTGCCCGTGCCGTTGCCTCGCCACCCACCCACCCCCTCGCCCACACCTTAGGCGTGGGTTGGGCGGGTCATCGGGCTTTTGCTCCATTTGGTCTGCCTGCTCCCCATGATGGGGAGAGGTGCTCACCGACGAGTCTCCGTCTGCCATTCGCTTGCCCTCCCCTCGCCATCCCTCACCCACTCGCCCACACAGCCTCGCCACCCCATGCCTCCATGTCGAGTCGGCCCACATGCGCGCTTCTGCCGGTGTGTGCGCACGGATTAGCGCAGGTGGGAGGGAGTCGGGGGGAGGGCGGTGACACAACGCGCAAAGAGCGGTTGTGGGCGAAACGTGGAGCAGTGAGGATGTGGGTCGGCGAGCCTCCCCGCGTGTCCGTGAGGCGCGCCAGGTGCAGGGCGGGAGGGGTGGTGGGGCGCGCCGTCACAGGGGGGGGGGCACATATATACGTCTATACATGTACAGTCTACCAGCACACAGGCTGAGTGCTTGCCCACCGACACAGACACACAGCACCATGAAAGCATCGGCCTTGTGTGCAAGGTTACGCTGTTCACGCCACCACCACCACCGCACTTTCACCGCCACTCGTGCTCGTGAGGAAGTCGGTGTCGCTCACTGATGCCGGCTCACGCTTTTTTACGAGCATAGAGAGTGGGTGGGGTGGGGAGGCTCGTGTTGCCCTCGTGACTCACAGCTTCAACTCTGCCGGTAGTGTCGAGCCGCTTACCACATCTCCATCTCCCTTCTCATCTACTCCGCCACACCTGCGGCCTTTGTCCCCTCTTCGCGCCAGTTGGCCCGCGCATCACCCTCACCGACCCACCGACCCTCCTATATAATTGCTCCACCCACTCACCACACTGCAGCTGCCCGCCCGCTTCCCTCTTCCCTCCTCACCCTGCCTCAAACACGCACGCGCGCAAGAGAGAGACGGGGTACGCCGCAGCCGAATCGGCAGACGCATCCTCATCCACCACGCGCTGTTGCGTTCCCTCCGCCCTCATCATCTTTTCGCCACGTATCAACTCCCTCACTAGTGTACATCCAACATTCCTCCCCCACCCCAACCCGCCCGCCACCACACTTGCGCCCTCACACAGCCCTCGCCCGCTCTGCGTGATAGGTCTCTCCGCGCAACACCAGCGACTTCCCTCACCGCCATCAACCACACCGACAACACACACACACACACACACACTGTCCTACCAGCACGACTCCTGCGCCATGTCAGGAGCCGTCGCCACCTTCACAAACCCGCGACTACTGGAGCGCACTGGTGCTGAGCGCACCGAATATGAAGATGCCTACCAGTGGCGAGGGCTTCCAGAAAAGCCCCAAGACACCCAAGAAGACTTCGACACCGCCAACCCGCCCGTAGACCCCGCCATGTACAACACGACCACCAAGGACGCCTACAAGAAGCACGACCCCGACGCGTACAGGCGCGACATGCCGGCGGACGACGGTGAGGGCTACGAGAAGGTGCCCGTGGACCCCGCCATGTACAACACGACCACCAAGGACGCCTACAAGAAGCACGACCCCGACGCGTACAGGCGCGACATGCCGGCGGACGACGGTGAGGGCTGCGAGAAGGTGCCCGTGGACCCCGCCATGTACAACACGACCACCAAGGACGCCTACAAGAAGCACGACCCCGACGCGTACAGGCGCGACATGCCGGCGGACGACGGTGAGGGCTACGAGAAGGTGCCCGTGGACCCCGCCATGTACAACACGACCACCAAGGACGCCTACAAGAAGCACGACCCCGACGCGTACAGGCGCGACATGCCGGCGGACGACGGTGAGGGCTACGAGAAGGTGCCCGTGGACCCCGCCATGTACAACACGACCACCAAGGACGCCTACAAGAAGCACGACCCCGACGCGTACAGGCGCGACATGCCGGCGGACGACGGTGAGGGCTACGAGAAGGTGCCCGTGGACCCCGCCATGTACAACACGACCACCAAGGACGCCTACAAGAAGCACGACCCCGACGCGTACAGGCGCGACATGCCGGCGGACGACGGTGAGGGCTACGAGAAGGTGCCCGTGGACCCCGCCATGTACAACACGACCACCAAGGACGCCTACAAGAAGCACGACCCCGACGCGTACAGGCGCGACATGCCGGCGGACGACGGTGAGGGCTACGAGAAGGTGCCCGTGGACCCCGCCATGTACAACACGACCACCAAGGACGCCTACAAGAAGCACGACCCCGACGCGTACAGGCGCGACATGCCGGCGGACGACGGTGAGGGCTACGAGAAGGTGCCCGTGGACCCCGCCATGTACAACACGACCACCAAGGACGCCTACAAGAAGTACGACCCCGACGCGTACAGGCGCGACATGCCGGCGGACGACGGTGAGGGCTACGAGAAGGTGCCCGTGGACCCCGCCATGTACAACACGACCACCAAGGACGCCTACAAGAAGTACGACCCCGACGCGTACAGGCGCGACATGCTGGCGGACGACGGTGAGGGCTACGAGAAGGTGCCCGTAGACCCCGCCATGTACAACACGACCACCAAGGACGCCTACAAGAAGCACGACCCCGACGCGTACAGGCGCGACATGCTGGCGGACGACGGTGAGGGCTACGAGAAGGTGCCCGTGGACCCCGCCATGTACAACACGACCACCAAGGACGCCTACAAGAAGCACGACCCCGACGCGTACAGGCGCGACATGCCGGCGGACGACGGTGAGGGCTACGAGAAGGTGCCCGTGGACCCCGCCATGTACAACACGACCACCAAGGACGCCTACAAGAAGTACGACCCCGACGCGTACAGGCGCGACATGCCGGCGGACGACGGTGAGGGCTACGAGAAGGTGCCCGTGGACCCCGCCATGTACAACACGACCACCAAGGACGCCTACAAGAAGCACGACCCCGACGCGTACAGGCGCGACATGCCGGCGGACGACGGTGAGGGCTACGAGAAGGTGCCCGTGGACCCCGCCATGTACAACACGACCACCAAGGACGCCTACAAGAAGTACGACCCCGACGCGTACAGGCGCGACATGCCGGCGGACGACGGTGAGGGCTACGAGAAGGTGCCCGTGGACCCCGCCATGTACAACACGACCACCAAGGACGCCTACAAGAAGCACGACCCCGACGCGTACAGGCGCGACATGCCGGCGGACGACGGTGAGGGCTACGAGAAGGTGCCCGTGGACCCCGCCATGTACAACACGACCACCAAGGACGCCTACAAGAAGCACGACCCCGACGCGTACAGGCGCGACATGCCGGCGGACGACGGTGAGGGCTACGAGAAGGTGCCCGTGGACCCCGCCATGTACAACACGACCACCAAGGACGCCTACAAGAAGCACGACCCCGACGCGTACAGGCGCGACATGCCGGCGGACGACGGTGAGGGCTACGAGAAGGTGCCCGTGGACCCCGCCATGTACAACACGACCACCAAGGACGCCTACAAGAAGTACGACCCCGACGCGTACATTTGTACTAACGATGAGGGGCCTGCTGAAGACGAGGTAGTACCGCTGTCCGACAGGGCTTCCTCTAGACGGGAGGAGAGGCG
>NC_018309.1:124006-161506 GCF_000234665.1 Leishmania mexicana MHOM/GT/2001/U1103
CCCCCCCCCCCCCCACACACACACTTGTCGACGTGATGCCGGGGATCGGGCCAGCGGGCGGAGGGACATCGATACAGAGATCCTGGGAGGGTGGGAGGAGGAGGAACGACGGCAAGTGCGCGCGTTGGCATCGCGCCAGCGAATTGCTCCATCTACTTTCCACGCGCTGCTGCATGCTGGGCACGGCTTTCTTATCCTCTCTCAACCCCGTAATGGGCGTCCTGACGTCATCACTATCGCTCGCAACACCCTCCCCTTTCGCATGGCGGATGCTTGTCGTTCTTCTCCTCGTCCCCTTTTACATCACAGGTACAAAAAAGCCGAAGGGAACATCACTCGCACGCACAGATACAGGGGAGAACAATATACAAAAGATCGACAAGATAACGTGCGGAGGGAGGGGAGGAGGAGGAGGAGGGGTCCGTCGTACATCGCGAGACGCCGAAGACAATCAACATCACACACACACACACACACGCACACAGAGAAAACAAGCAAACAAGAAAAACGGCTGTAAAGGAGGAGAGGGGGGGGGGTGGCGCGAGTGGACGGCGGAAGACAGAACGAGAAACAAATGCGCGGGGTGGGGTCTATCCTGGGGGGGGGGCACCACGAGGGCCCGGTGCCTCCTCATCTTTTATGCCCCCCCCCCCCACACAAGTTCATGGACAGCACAAGCAACCAAGCAACGATAACAATTAAAAAAACCAGCAACTCAGGACACACACGCACGCACGCCTTAGTACGTGGCATCACAGGGCCCAAGTGCCCCCCCCACCCCCACACACGGACACACGCATTGTAAGATAGTGAAGACATGAAGAAAGTACAATACAGAAGAGGGGGGCGGGGAGGGGGTGGCTCAGCTGAAGGACAAGAGCGTACATGCACATGCGTAGGTTGGGAGCCGGGGGAAGGGGGGAGAGAGAGAGGGAGGGAGAGCGACAGAGGGAGAGGGAGAAAGGGGGAGCCGCAGGGGGGGGGTCGTGCGGTACGACTAGTGCTGCTGTTCATCTGGTAATGGGTGGAGAACGTGTAAACACGTGGATGAGATCGACGCTCCCATCGATTCCGACGTATCCGTCGCAGCAGCATCAGCACACGCACTTGCTTCTCGCCTGCTCCGTTCCCTTTTTCTGTGTTGTTTTGCGCCAGCGGCTCTTTCGTCGATACAGGAGGAAGGTGAAGAAGAAACGTGTGTGTGTGCATGTGTATGTGTGTGTACGGGACGTATGTATACATATATACATATACATATATTCTTCATACACACACACACATGCACACGTACACACACACACACACACACATGCATACACATTATATATACACACACATACATGTATATATAAAGGTAAAACCAAAGGCGAAGAAAAGGCGTGCAAGACTGCCAGCCCATGCCCACAACAGACGACACGCGCACGACGGCAAACAAACGGACACGCGGTCGCAGACACCGACCGAACCGATCGACCGACCGACAGAAGCACGCCAGATCCTCTTGTACACCGACATGCAAGGAAGCGCAGATGGGGGAGGGGGGAGGGAGAGAGAGAGACACGCCCCCTCTCCCCCCGCCCCCCACACACACACGCACGCACATGCGTCCGTGCACGGACATTACACGCCTTGCAGGATTTTTTGGGAATGCCCTCCATCATGGCGAGACGGCTGTGCCGGGAGGGGGGGGCGCAAACGCTCGCCAGCGTGGGCTGTACATGCATGCACCTACCCGCGTAGCGAGAGGCATGCTCAGAGGAGGTTGAGTGAGCGGGTCCCGTCCTACCCGCTGCGTGTGTGCGCAAACACGGGCTTGGTCAGTCCCAGTGAAGACGCCGCACAAGCGTACAGCGTACCAAAGGAAAATAAATAAACAAAACTGAGGCAAGAGAGGAGCATGGGGCGTGGAGTAGGTACAGGGGCGGTGTCCGCTCGTCCGAGGACACACAGAGAGAAAAGGGAGAGGGGTTAGGCAGGTGTGGGTAGGGTACAAACCGCTCGTGCACCGCCCCCCCCCCCCCACGCTGCAAGGAGGGTAGGGGGAGGAGGCGGCGGCACACATGGTCTCCATCTACAGCGTCCCGCACAGCCCAACAGAAAAACAAAATCATGAGAGTTACGAGGCAGGCGCGGACGCGCTGCCCACGACGCACACCAGCATAGATCGAAGAAGCTCGCAAGCGAAACAGGACCAGAGAGGAGGGCTCGGTGGGCAAAAAAAAAGACCGTACAGGAAGGGGAAGACAAGGGGGAGGGGGAGGGGGTCGGTGGCTGTGGTGGTGGCGATTGGGGGGGGGGAGGGGGAGGGCGAGGGCGAGGGCGAGGCGCACGCACGCACGCACACGCGTACAGAAAAAAGAGAGAAGGGAGACGAGGATGTGAGCGTGCCGGTCACTGAGCTCGATTCGTCTCGTCGTCTGTATTCGGAAGGGCCGAGGAGAGAGCGAGCGAGCGAGTCAGTGGGTGGGTGGGTGGGGGGGATAAACGCGATGGCGTACGAGGGACAAGACACCTGTTGATACAAAGGGGGAGGGGGAGGGGGGTTGAGCGTCTGTGTGCCGGCCTGCCCGTGTGTGGAGCGCACTGACTGCCAAGGAGGCATGAGGGAGTAGCAGCAAAGAAAAAGGCGAAGCCGCCACACGCAGAGACACGTCGACATCGAGCAGACACAGCTACGCATCGCATGACCGGTGCCGCTTACACGTAAGCGGCACGGGCTGTGCTGACGTACATGCTAGGGTCCATGTGACGCACCGATACTGTCGGGCGTGTAAAGGCCGCCCGCGCCGGTGCCGCGGGCGGTGCCACGTAGGCAGCGCTGCAGGTGGTGGTGTAGAAGGCCGGGTCCACGTGATGGACGCAGGCCTGCGCGCGACGCGGGGTCTCGACCGGTGTGGGTGTGTTACTGTAGGCGCGGTAGTTCTTGTTGTATTCCGTCTCATACGAGCCTTTCGGACGCGGCCACGCCGCGGCTGGCTCACTCTTCTTCGCTGGGGCCGCCTGCAGCGCCTTCTTGGCCGCCGGCTCTTCCGCTGAGGCCGGCGAGGAGGCCTGTGCTTGCGCCTTAGCAACAGGCACCGCGCTTCCTGTTGTCTGCCTGCCGGCGATGGGCTCGCGCGCAGAGGCACGCGCGGTTCCGTTATTCTTTCTCGACTTCCCTGCACTAGGAATCTTCAACGGCGGCACAACCGAGTTTTCTACCAACGACGCGGGTGCACCATCAGAACGACCGTAGTCCTTTGCATACGTGCTCTCGTAGCTGCTAAGGTCTGCAGGAGCGCGGCACTTGCGCGGGTCCGGCTTCTCCGCAGAAGGCTCGGAAATCGCTCTTGACGCAGACACAGCCCCCTCAGCATCTTCCACGGGTTTGTAGTCCTTCGCGTATACGCTCTCGTAGCTGCTAAGGTCTGCAGGAGCGCGGCACTTGCGCGGGTCCGGCTTCTCCGCAGAAGGCTCGGAAATCGCCCTTGACGCAGACACAGCCCCCTCAGCATCTTCCACGGGTTTGTAGTCCTTCGCGTATACGCTCTCGTAGCTGCTAAGGTCTGCAGGAGCGCGGCACTTGCGCGGGTCCGGCTTCTCCGCAGAAGGCTCGGAAATCGCTCTTGACGCAGACACAGCCCCCTCAGCATCTTCCACGGGTTTGTAGTCCTTCGCGTATACGCTCTCGTAGCTGCTAAGGTCTGCAGGAGCGCGGCACTTGCGCGGGTCCGGCTTCGACTTAACATCACCCGCAGCCAGGGCAGCTTCAGCAGTGCCATCAGCCAAAACACCAACGTGCCTCTCCGCCCGTCTAGAGGAAGCCCTGTCGGACAGCGGTACTACCTCGTCTTCAGCAGGCCCCTCATCGTTAGTACAAATGTACGCGTCGGGGTCGTACTTCTTGTAGGCGTCCTTGGTGGTCGTGTTGTACATGGCGGGGTCCACGGGCACCTTCTCGTAGCCCTCACCGTCGTCCGCCGGCATGTCGCGCCTGTACGCGTCGGGGTCGTGCTTCTTGTAGGCGTCCTTGGTGGTCGTGTTGTACATGGCGGGGTCCACGGGCACCTTCTCGTAGCCCTCACCGTCGTCCGCCGGCATGTCGCGCCTGTACGCGTCGGGGTCGTACTTCTTGTAGGCGTCCTTGGTGGTCGTGTTGTACATGGCGGGGTCCACGGGCACCTTCTCGTAGCCCTCACCGTCGTCCGCCGGCATGTCGCGCCTGTACGCGTCGGGGTCGTACTTCTTGTAGGCGTCCTTGGTGGTCGTGTTGTACATGGCGGGGTCCACGGGCACCTTCTCGTAGCCCTCACCGTCGTCCGCCGGCATGTCGCGCCTGTACGCGTCGGGGTCGTACTTCTTGTAGGCGTCCTTGGTGGTCGTGTTGTACATGGCGGGGTCCACGGGCACCTTCTCGTAGCCCTCACCGTCGTCCGCCGGCATGTCGCGCCTGTACGCGTCGGGGTCCCCCCCCAGGATAGACCCCACCCCGCGCATTTGTTTCTCGTTCTGTCTTCCGCCGTCCACTCGCGCCACCCCCCCCTCTCCTCCTTTACAGCCGTTTTTCTTGTTTGCTTGTTTTCTCTGTGTGCGTGTGTGTGTGTGTGTGTGATGTTGATTGTCTTCGGCGTCTCGCGATGTACGACGGACCCCTCCTCCTCCTCCTCCCCTCCCTCCGCACGTTATCTTGTCGATCTTTTGTATATTGTTCTCCCCTGTATCTGTGCGTGCGAGTGATGTTCCCTTCGGCTTTTTTGTACCTGTGATGTAAAAGGGGACGAGGAGAAGAACGACAAGCATCCGCCATGCGAAAGGGGAGGGTGTTGCGAGCGATAGTGATGACGTCAGGACGCCCATTACGGGGTTGAGAGAGGATAAGAAAGCCGTGCCCAGCATGCAGCAGCGCGTGGAAAGTAGATGGAGCAATTCGCTGGCGCGATGCCAACGCGCGCACTTGCCGTCGTTCCTCCTCCTCCCACCCTCCCAGGATCTCTGTATCGATGTCCCTCCGCCCGCTGGCCCGATCCCCGGCATCACGTCGACGAGTGTGTGTGTGTGTGTGGGGGGGGGGGCACCTCCGCTCCCTTCCACACCACCTCGATGTCGTTGTCGTTGTTCTCGCTGACGGGGTCTTTTTTCCTCGCCATGTTTGCGTTGGCTTTCGTTGTATCGTGTCGAATCACTCTGCTCGGGCGCCTCCTGCAGCCCATGCGCGTGCGCCCGCACACGCAAGCAAGGGCAAGCAGGTGCCACTCCTGACCTGTATGAGCTCTTCCCCCTCCCCTCCCTCCTGGCGCTCCCTCGTTGTTGTTGGTTATGTATCACCTCATCGCCTGCGCGCGTACCTCGCCCCCTCCCCTCCCTCCTCCCCCCCCCCGACACACACACACACGCGCACACACGCGCGCACAAAACCGTCTCACCCCCCCCCAAAAAAAAATGATTTCGGAATTAATATCGGTGGAAATCTGAGCAAGCGAAATGACGAGGGGCGAACAGGCGTGACGCGGCGTGGCGTGGCGAACAGGTCGGCGTCACCTGTCTTGGTGTGGCGGGAGGAGGGGTGAAGAGGATGGGGGGTGAGAGAGCGGCCCTTTACCCTGCATAGGACGTCCTTCGATCTTTCTCGCCACCCCCCCCCATCCATCCTCCTCTCCGGTCGTCGCAATCCTGAGTGAGAGCAAGAGGGAAAGAAAAAGCGCCGTTGTCACTGGTGTATATGCATATATACCTGTATGTATCTCCGGTTGTGTAGGCACCCTGTGTACACGCCATCGTCGGCCCCTTTTCCAAATTCTCCCCCTCCCTCCCTGCTTGTGGGCGCATGTGCCGGCCATCCGTGTTTAGCATCTTCTCATCCCTCCCGGCGCCCCCCCCCCTCTCCTTCCTCAGCACACACACACACACACACACAGGGAAACCACTACATACAAAGGAAAAGCAAGAAGGTGCCCATCAGTACCGCCGTTCACGTCCTCGTTATCATCACTAACACTATACCGAGACACACATATATACACCCTGTCTCTCTCACCCTCCCTCTCGCTGCCTGCACACTCTCCACGAACAGCCGCACACGCACAGGCATAGGAGCACGTGGCTGTGCGTTGCTGCGCAGTGTAAGAGGGGAATAAGGGCTGGGCGCAAGTGACAGTACTCCGCCACCCTCCTCCTCTTAAGGATAAGGCACACAGCAAGCGCGACGACCTTTACCTCGGTCGGCAAACACGCAAGCACGGCTCATCACCGTCGTCATCAACCGCTAGGGCGGCACGGTAGAGGTCACACCAGGTGGAAGGACGCAGGCTTTCAGAAAAAGGCATTGAGCTGTGCGAGTGCACACCCTAACAGCGCCTTCCGTACTACCTTCGGCACTTCATCCCACTGCGTCCTCGCCGACTCGCAAACGGGGCACCGCACACACTCGCCACCCCGCGCGCGCTCGCACAGACACACGGGCACGGAGGGAGGCAAGCACACGCATTAGGAGGGAGCGCAGCCACCCACACACACACTCTATAATTCCTTTGTGTGTGTGTGTGTGGGGGGGGTCTCCGCTGACCACCGTGCGCTAGGTTTCTGTGCGCGTGTGCGTGTCGGTGCCCCCCCCCCTATGCTTGTGTGGCCCTCTCGCAGGAGAGAAGCGGATACTTGAGACTTGAAGACAGGAAAAGAGCGGTAGAGGGGGAGACGCACGTCGACCCAGAAGCAACACAGCGTGCTCCAGAGCCGCCCTTCCATCTAGACCTCCTGGCCGTTTCTGGAAAATCTCTGCTTGCCGCTGCCGCCACTGCTGCCCCGCCTCGTCACGCACAGGACGTCCTTCAGCCCATCGCCTCTGCCTACCTTCACTCTTATTACAACCATTTGCACCTAGAGTTGCTGTACCTGTCTCCCTCCCTCTCCCTCTCCCTCCCTCCCTCCCTCTCCCCTCTGTGTGTGTGTGGGGGGAGGGTGTGTATTCGTGCTGCTACGACATTGGTGCTGATTCGAGTCCTCAATCTGCCTCGGCGCAACACCTGTATAAATATTGAGCGCGCGCGTGTGCGTGGCCCTCTTCTCCCCACCATCCCCACCACCCCGTCTCGGGCTCCGTCTGTCTGCAGAGCGCACCACCGCCGCTCCCGCCGCACCAAAAAAAAAAATAACTTTGTTTTCCTTTGGTTGTTTTGTTTACGCCAGCCCCCCTCCCCCCGGGGGCCAACACGCAAATCACAGACACACACATACACTCACTTGCGTCCTGCTCCTCCCCTCCCCCCTTCCGCATCACACACCGACACACTACTGCTGCTGCTACGACCGCCGCGGCGCCCTCTCCCTCACTCACTCACTCACTCACTCGCCGTGTGTGTGTGTGTGCGTTGGCTCTCCTCCTCCTCTAGAGCATTCTCTCCACTCTGATCTATAGCAACACACGGTCACGCGCGTGCGCTATCATCCGTGTGCGCCTGTGCTATCTTTGTACGCTACCGTCCACTGTATCCGCCACCCGTCCGCCCCTCCGTGGGCGTTTATTTCCCTTTGTATTTCTGCTTTTCCGTGTGCGTGTCCGTCAGCGCTTCACCGCCTCCCGCCCCGCCACGCCCCCCCTCTCTCTCTCTCCTCCCTCCCCTGACCAACACACCCACACGCGCCATTGGCCGGCCCTCTGCCAGTCGGTGTGTCAAGTCACACAGTATTGCCTTGGCCTGTTCTCGTTCTCCCTCCTCCTCCGCTCTGCGCTGCGTCGTGCACCGTGCGGCGATTTTGAAAAAAAAAAGAGAATATCGACGATCCGCCTCGCCCTTGCTCGAACCCCACCACCACCACCACCCCGTCAACCGTCGTTGTGGCTGCTGCAAGCAGAAGCAACCGTTTTACAGCGAGCACCACGCGCCCACACCCGCCAAGAGACTCCCAATGTCTTCCCGCTCTTACTACAGCGGCAGCGGGACGACCGCGGTGGTGCCACACAGCATCAGCATCTCGACTGCTGATACCACACCGCCACAGGCGCCGTCGTCGTACACGGAGCAGCCGTCGAGTGATCAGCAGCGCGAGTCAAATTTGCATCAAGCGACGGCCCCCATCCCCATGAGCCTGAGCAGCACTTTGAACAACAAGAGCCCCTCTGCTGTCGCTGCTGCTACGGCGGCGGCGCCATCATCACACGGCGGCGGCAGCAGCGGTCACAGTATCGGAGCAGCAGCGACAGCCGGGGGCAGTAGGCAGGCGAGCTGGAATAGCCCCTCGTTCGCGGAGGCGCTGCGCTACAGCAGCGGGGCAATCACGGCCGACGGCTACCCTCCAGCGCAGGCCCATAAGCAGCCATCGCATCCCTCGCTGCTGTCGCACAGCACAGACGTGGACGATGAGGGCGACGGCGCACAGCACGCGACGGTCAACGAGCCGCTCGAGTACTGTGGTGTGCATCTCCTGCCCGGTGTGGGGCAGATCGACTTCGACGAGGGCTACTACGTCGGCACGATCGACGAGAACGGCGAGATGACGGGCTACGGCAAGGCGACGTGGCACAGCGGTGACATGTACGAAGGCGAGTGGCTGAACGGCATGATGCATGGTAAGGGCACCTACACGTGGGCGGACGGCGACTACTACCAGGGCGACTACGTGAGAGGTCGCATGGAGGGTCATGGCGAGATGAAGGACGCCACGGGGCTGTACACGGGTGAGTGGGCAGACGACATGCGGCAAGGTTACGGGCGCATGTTGTACGCCGGCGGCAACGTGTACGAGGGCGAGTGGCTGGCAGGCATGCGGCACGGCTCTGGCAAGCTTGTCGAGCCCGCCGCGCACGTCACGTACGAAGGCGAGTTCAACCGGAATGAAAAAGAGGGCCGTGGCGTGCAGACGAACTCTGACGGCGACGTCTACGAGGGCGAGTTCGCCCGCGGCAAACCGAACGGCCGCGGCACCTATCTCTGGGCCGACGGTGCGCGCTACATCGGCATGTTCAAGGACGGCGTCAAGCACGGCGACGGGTGTGAGTGGCTCGCCAACGGCGATTGGGTTGCTGGGCTCTTTGTCGACGGCGAGCACGTGGACAGCCAATCGACGCGCCACAAGGCAACCGTCCTCACACCGGACAGTAGCGACGCCGATGGCGCAAGCGAGGAAGGAGCAGGTGACGGCGGCGCTGGCGGCAATCGGGGAAGCATTGGTCTCTCCGAATCGACGGCGGCCGCCGTACTCGCCCCTCTGGACGCTGAGAAGCTGCGCCGCATTGCAGATCAGGTGCACGCCCCGTCCTTCTCGATAAACGCGTCGCCAACAGCCATGAGGAGCCTCAGGAGCTCGTTGCGCAAGAGCAGCTCCTCGAACTACCAAGACTTCAGCGTCCTCGGCGGTTGGACTATCGAGGATGCATCGTCGCCGTTCTTGCGCTCTCTGGTGGCACCGCAGATGCTGCTGGACGACAGCGACCTCGAAGGCTGGACGCCGCTCAAGACGATCGGCAAGGGTAGCTTCGGTGCCGTGTACACGGCCCTCCTGCGCAACGGCCGCACGGTGTGCTGCAAGGTGATCGAGCTTGGCATTGTGGAGAGTGAGGAGGAGATGGAGAAGTTACGCAACGAGATTGCGCTGATGAGGCGGCTGCGGCACCCAAACTGCGTCCAGTACTACGGTAGTCTCGAGGACAAGGTGAAGAACACGTTGAACATCTTCATGGAGTACGTCAGCGGGGGCACGCTCACGAGCTTCGTGGCCAAGTTCAAGAGCATTCCGCTGGAGACGCTGCGGCAGTGGGTATACCAGATGGTGTGCGGCGTGAAATACCTGCATGAGTGCGGCATCGTGCACCGCGACATCAAGGGCGACAACGTGCTCGTCTCCGTCGACGGCGTCGTGAAGCTGGCGGACTTCGGCTGTAGCAAGGCGATCGACGATGTCTGCAGCGCCACGCACGGTTGCTCGACGATGGTCGGCACGCCGTACTGGATGGCCCCGGAGGTGATCAAGTGCGAGGCTGGCGGCTACGGTGTAAAGAGCGACATCTGGTCCATTGGCTGCACGATCGTCGAGATGTTGACAGGCAAGCCGCCGTGGCCGGAGTGCAACTCGATGTGGGCCGCCGTGTACAAGATCGCGAACTCAACAGGGCTGCCGACGGAGATACCGCCCGACATCGACCCGGAGCTGATGAATCTCCTGCAGAAGTGTTTTGAGCGCAACCCGAAGCTGCGCCCGACAGCCGCAGAGATGCTGAGTCACCCGTTCTTGGCCAAGGTGACCGAGGGAGTCACTTCACCGCTCGAGGACAGCAGGCGCAAGTGAGGGGTGCGCACTATCATCATCTACCCGAACCCCTTCCACCCCACCCCCGCTTACCCTCTCCTTCTCCCTCACAGACCACCCACTCCACCTGGCAAACCGTTGCCTTTCCGCTGTGGTTGCTTCCCTATTTCGTTGCGCTTTTCTCTCGCCTGCTTTTGTGTTGTTGACCGGCTCGTTGGCTGGTTCGTTGGCCGCCCGGCTGGCTGGTTGCTGCTTGTGCTTTGTAGCGTGTTCCTCCCCTCTCTCTCTCTTCTGTGCTTTGTTTTCGGTTCTCCAGTCGACACCCCTTTTCTTTCCCGAAGTTTGCGCCCCGCCGCGCCCCTCCCTTGTCCGCTGCGTCGCTCTTTCGTCTCGTGGCGCTCGGTATTATTATTTCGTTAAGTCCACACCACACCACACCACACCACACGCGAGCGCATCCCCCTCCCCTCCCCTCCCCACACACACACACACGCGCGCGATCTCTATTCGCCCGTTTCGTTATAACTTCCGCCTTCTCGCTATGTCTCCTCCCCGTCACCGCTTCCACAGTGCAGCCACCATCACGGTCGCACCAACACCACCAACACCTCCCCGTTTTCCTTCCCTGTGCTCGTCCGCTTCTCAGATCCACCGTTGCTCGCACGCCGCCTCACACGTGAGAGGATCGCCTGTCATCTTTCCTTTTTCCGGTTGGCTCGTTGTCGGTCTGGTCGCGTGCGTACTCTGTGTGTGTGTGCCACCCCCCCCCCACCCCACCTCTCTCTCCCCACATCACCATCACCGGCCCTCCTCCCGCCCGTGTACTCGCGCGGCGCCTACGCGCCCCTGACACGGTTTTTGTTTTCCCGACGGGGGGGGCACGAAGTAACGGAAGGGACTCGCTGGGAACGCTGCCGGGCCCGTCTTTGCGGGCCTGTGCGCGCGAGAGGGGGAGAGGGGGGAGGAGATAGCGAAGGGGAGAGCAGAAAGGGAACGCAATGGTGGACGTGCGGCTGCCGTGATGCCGCCACCGCCGCTGATGGTGATGATGATGATGTCTTCCCGTGGTAATGATGATTATCACGTGTTGTGCCTCGCTTGGTTGTGGTGTTTTTCCCCTGCGTTGCGCGTAGACGATGTCTACCATAAAAGAAAAGGACCAAACGGAGGGGGGCGGGAGAGACATCTTTTCCTTCGTGAGAGGATGCGCTCTGATCTAGGGGGGTGTCGGTCTTGCGGATACGCGCGCACATGCTTGCGTGCCAAGGGAGTCCTCGCGCGGGGTGCGGACTCTTCCAACCGCTCACGAGGCTGCATCACACAGGGGCTTGGTGGAATGGAGAGGAGGGGGAGGGTACCGTCGCTGCGCAAGGTGCCTTGTCGACGCCGTCACCGCGTCCCCTCCGTGCTTCCCCGTCCCACCGACCCCCCTCCCTCCCGGTTGGGCGACGTACCCATTGTGTATGCGTAACCGGGAGGGGATCAGTCGCCCTGCAGCTCTCTGCACCCAACTGGGACGCAACACCGTTCTTGCCTCGACTCGACTCTGCCATTCATTCACCCAGGTCTTTCTCTGTGGCCGACTGCAGTGGTGACCGCCGTGCACGCGCGTGCGCACACACCGCCCTAAGCGGCCTCACCCGGACACACACATACACATACACACACACACACGCATACAGGCAAGCATAGACGAGCACGGACAAGTCGGCACGTGCGCGACACCGTCGTGAAGACGCCGCAGCACCGTACGACTGGCGCGCCCATTTTTTTTTAGATCCCCCGCATTCTCCCCTCTGACCTTGGCACCATGCGCGTAAAGAGCATCGTGATCGACGGCTTCAAGTCGTATGCGCACCGCAAGGAGCTGGCGGACCTCAGCCCGCACTTTAACGCCATCACCGGGCTCAATGGCAGTGGTAAGTCGAACATCTTCGACGCCATCTGCTTCGTTATGGGTATCACCAACCTGAAGCGCGTGCGTGCTGAGGACCCGCGGGAGCTGATTTTCCGCGCCGGCACGACCGGCGTGCACGCGGCGCGGGTGACGATCGAATTCGTGAACGATGACCCCGCCTCCGCCCCGCCGGGCTACAGCTGCGAGGAGTACCCGCTCATCACCATTGGCCGTCAGATCAAGCTCGGTGGGAGGCAGCAGTTCTTCTTCAACAACACTGTGTCGCTGCAAAGCAAAGTGAAGCGCTTCTTCGAGAGCATCAGTTTGAACGTCGACAACCCCCACTTCATGATCTTGCAGGGGACCGTGCACAAGCTGATCGGCATGCGCTCGCAGGACATCCTGTCCCTCATCGAGGAGGCGGTCGGCACGAAGGCCTTTGATCATCGCCGCCGCACCGCCGAGACGCTCATACGCAACAAGGAGCGGAAGATGGAGGAGATCGACACGAACATCGAGGCACAGATCCGGCCGCTGCTGGAGACGATGCGGGCCGACCAGGAGGAGTACAACACGTTCCTGCACAAGCGAGAGACGATGGAGGAAAAGGTGCGCTTCCGTGTCGCGCTGGACTACCACACGCATCGCACGAAGCACACAGAGGCGGAGGCCGCCATGGAGGCGCGCAAGGCCGACGTTCGGAACGCCAAGGCGCAGCTGCAGGCACTGCCGCGTCAGGAAGAGGAGGCAGCGCGTCGACTCCTGCAGGTGCAGGACTCCCTCAGCGCTCCTAGCGAGGCAGCCATCACGCTCCACGAGGAGGAAGATGAACTGAAGAAGGCGCACAGCCGCCTCGAAGGCCAGCTGGCCAGCTGCACAAAGTCGCTGAAGCAACTCGAGGCACAGCTCAAGAGTCTGCGGAAGGAGCAGGAGAGGCAGAGCACCAGCCAGGCGGCCTTCGCGGCACGGCAGCAGCAGCATGAGCAGCTGCTAGCGCAGATCAAGGAGGGGAAAGAGGCGTGCGCTAAACTGAGGAAGGGTCTCAAGCTCCTCCAATCCGGCGTACAGGCCAGCACCTCCGGTGTCTCGCTCGCCGAGGAGCGGCAGCAGGTGGACCTGCAGCTCATCGAGCAGCAGTCACGCGTGCGCCGCGCCACAGAGCGGGTTGAGGAGCTGGTGAAGCAGCAGCGGCGGGTCGAGGCGCACCAGGCCGAGGAGAGCGGCCGCGTGCGCCACCTAGAGCACGAGTACGCCAAGGCAACAGCGTCTCTCGAGAAGGCAAAGGCGGTGTACACCCCCTTGGCGCTGAAGCAGGAACGCAAGGAGGCCCTCGAGGCGGAGATCTCGTCGCTGAAGCGTGAGTACCAGGCCGAGTACGAGAACTTCCAGCGGCAGGTGAGCACGGCGACCGCGCGCAGCTACGACCTCGACTACAACCGCTACGCCTGCCCACCCGACACGGAGGACAAGGTGCTTGGACGCGTCGGCCAACTTATCACTCCGACCGATCCGCAGCACGCGCTGGGGCTCATGGTTGGCGCCCAGAACCAACTGCTACGCGTCGTCGTCACGGACGATCGCGTCGCCGAAGCCATCATCCGCAGTGGGCTGCGGCAACGCACCGCGTTCTTTGCCCTGGACAAGCTGCAACGTCAGCCAACACACTTCTCTATCGATGGCGCGAAGCTGCAGGCGGCGCGGCTCATTGCCGAGCAGCAGGGTGGCTGGGTGCACCGCGCACGGGATCTGGTCACGGTGCAGGAGGCCTCATCCCATCAGCAGCAGCAGCAGCAGCAGCTCAACGCTCTTGCGGACTTCGTGTTTGGCAACTTCCTTGTCTGCTCCAGTTTGCGGCTCGCGCAGGAGCTAGCCTACAACCCGTCCATCAAGGCCAAGGCCGTCACCGTCGAGGGCGAGGTGGCCGAGCCGAACGGCTTGATGACGGGCGGGTCGACGCGGCAGCTACGCGACGTTTTCGCCGACCTCAAGACGTACACTGCTCAGAAACAGCCGCTCAAGGCGCTGCAGCAACGCACGCGCGCGCTGGAAGTCGAGTATGCCGCCCTGCGCGACACGCTCCGGCAACGTCAGCACGACATCCAGGTATACAAAGCAGCGGAGGAGGCGGCGGAGCTGTCGAGGCAGCGCTACATCGTCGCCGCTAACAGTGCGCAGAGCGGTGCGGCGGAGCTGACGGAGCAGATGGAGCGCGAGCAGACCGCGCTCGCCGAGGCGCGCGAGAAAATAGAGGCCCTGCAGGCAAGGCAGCGCGAGTTGGCCACGCAAGCTCAGACGACAGACCTGAACGCAGTGCGGCGGGAAATGGAGGACCAACTCGCCGCAGCGGAGGCGCACGTGGCGCGGCTGATGGCCGATGAGGAGCGCGGCGCGGCGGAGTTCGAGCGACTCGAGGCAGACATGGAGCAACAGGCGGCGGACTTGTCTCGCAAAACACAAGACACGGAGGAGGATATGGTGCAGCAACAGAGTCAGAAGCTGAAGCTGGCGGCGCAGGTCGAAGAGGTGATGCAGCAGCTGGCGGCGGTGCAGACGCGCTCGAAACAGAACGAGGAGCGGCGCCAGCGGCTGGAAACAGATATCGACGACGCCCAGGAGGAGCTGACGCGCCTCGCGGAGCGCAAGGTCACGCTCGACAACCTGGTCGAGAACGGCGAGGTGGAGCTGCGAGAACAGGGCCGATGCCTCGAGAGCCTGCGCCGCCACGTTCATGAGGCGGAGCAGCGCCACAGCTGGCTCCTCGAGGCGCGGGACACATTCGATCAACCAGGCGGCCCATACGACTTCAGCGATGCGGCGCGCACGGCGGCCATCCTGCAGGAGCTGCGCGACGTCGAAGCGCGGGCTGCCGTGATGTCGAGCAAACTCTCGCAGAAGTCTGCTATCCTGTACGAGGAGCGGCGCCGCGAGTACGAGGAGCTCGTCAAGCAGCGCACCGCCCTCGGCGAGGACAAGGAGGCGATCCAGCGCTGCATCACCGAGATTGAGTCGAAGAAGTGGGGCGCGCTGGACCGCATGGTTGGCGTCGTCAGCTCCATCTTCGGTAAGCTCTTTGCCGCATGTCTGCCTGGCGCGACAGCGCAGCTGCTGGAGGAACGCGACGCGGCGAACCACCTCAGCGGCCTCGGTGTCCGTGTCTCCTTCAACGGGAAGCCGAGGGAATCACTGGCGGAGCTCAGCGGTGGTCAGCGCTCGCTGCTGGCGCTGTGTCTTATACTGGCCATCCTGCGCGTTCGCCCCGCCCCACTGTACATCCTGGATGAGGTGGACGCTGCCCTCGACCCCAGCCACACCCAGAACATTGGCCGCATGCTGCAGCTCTACTTCCCCCATTCACAGTTCCTTCTGGTGTCGCTGAAGGACGGCATGTTCAACAATGCCAACGTGCTATACCACATTCGTAATACGCAAGGTTACTCGGAGGTGGCGCGCATCGAGCACAAGCCGCCGTCTCAGCAGACGGCCCCCGACAGCGACACGCCAAACGTGGCGAGCGGCGCTGAGAGAAAAGGCGCGGTGGCGTCGCCCGCGTAAGCAGAGTACGCACACACTCCCGTGGTCCATGCAGCAGCAGCGGCTGCGTGCGTGTACGTGTACGTGTACGTGTGTGCATACTCCGGAGAATGATAAATTTGCCTTCGTCTTTCCAGCGTGCGCCCGCATTCTGCCCGACGGCACATGAGTTCAAGCGCCATGCTACTCAAGCCTGTACCCCCACCCCTTTCCATCCCCGGCCCTTCACAGGCCCAGGCCCCCACTTCCCTCCCCCCCCCTGCGGCGCGAAGCAGCCGCGGAGACACACGCGGCGGAGCGGTGCGCCGGCCCTGCCGTCCCCGCATGGCCCCCCTGCACCGAACTCTACCCCGCACCCTTGGTGCATCTCTCGCGGGGTGGCGCAGGCGTGTTCGCTGTCGCGGGCCGCCCAGGCGGCGCTACGTTTGCCAGCGCTGGGTCCCGCGGTGCCGCCCACTGCGAGGCGTGTGTGCGTGTGTCCTCTCCACCTCGTCGTGGGAGGAGGAGGAGGAGGGGGGGGACAGAAAAATGAGGAACAACAGCGAAAAATCGAACTGCTTCTCGGCGCTGCATATCGGTGCGCTGTTCCTGTCATGTGATCGAAACCCTCACTGCAGAGAAGATACCGATTGCGACGCGGTGCGACAATGCTCGCGCGTCTCTCCCGCCGCACGAAGTTGGGACATGTGTGTCGGGTAGAGGGGAAGGGGCGCGTGCTCATGGATCACCCTGTGCGCGCGCGCGTTGCTGTGGATGCTTCTCCCCGGCGATTGCCCTCCTCGCCGCTTGCCGTCATGCACGTCTGCCTCCGTCTCTATCCGACGCCACCCTTTTCCTCTCCCCACCTCACCCCCTCCACACCCACACACACACACGCGCGCGCGCGCACACCACAGGAACGCTCGATCACCCCCCCGCCGTTCATTGCAAACAGGCCCACGATATATACCGCCTGCTGCGCCCGTCACGTCTAACGACAGAGCGAGAGAGACCTAGGAGAGGCCACACCTCGTCAATGTCCGCAACGCCGCCGCCCCCCTCGTCCAACGCCTTCACCGCTTATCAGCACGGCCGCGCTTCTCCTGGAACTTACCGCGGGTCAGGCAGCGGCGCGTATTTGCGGGGGTCGCCGCACCAACCATCCGGCTCATCGCCGATCTACCCATCGAGCCACCCGCGCCGCGGTGGCGGTAACACGCGCGCTCGCGTGCATACATACGGCTCCGTCCACGCTGACCCAGCAGCGTCACGTGCGGCGGCCCCGCCGGCGTCGCGTACCCCTGCGCCACGCGCCACCACTGATGTCGCCACGCCGCCGCTTCCCTACGCCTCCTCCGCGGCTTCGCTGCCTCCCTCGTTCATCTCGAGCGATGTTCTGAGCAGCCTCAGCGCCAGTGTGCAGGAGAGCCTCTCCGGGTATCTGTACTCGGACGCCATCGAGCTTGCGCAGCGCCTCTTCGACTTGGAGGCGTCCTACGCACACCTGCACCTGCTCGCTCACTGCTACACCGTCAGTGGGGCGACCGGCACGGCGTACCGACTCCTGCAACACTACTACCCTTTCCTGGAGCTGCATGTGACACGACCACGAACGGCTGGTGCTTCTACAAGTGCTGCTGGCGGAGCGGCAGGGGTGAGCAGCGGTGTCCTTCCCCTTGACGCTCGCCGCACCTGGACAGCCTCTTACGGCGTGCATCCGTCGCAGCATCCGTTCGCGTTGGGCGTGTCCTCGACGGCAGCAGCGGCAACGTTCTCAGCTTCGAGCAACGAGGCCAACCCAACCTCGGACGAGCTCGAGCTGGGCTACGGGACGGTTGACCTGCAGTCGCAGTGGGACTGCCAGTACCTCCTCGGCGTGTGCTGCTACCGCACGCAGCACTACGAAGACGGCGCCAAGGTGCTGTCGCAGCTGCTGTACGTGTGCCATCAAGTCACCACAGCCTCTAGTGTTCTTCGGCGGAGGCTGCAGCAGCTTCGCCAGAAGCAGCAGCAGCAGGTGACCGTGCGCAGTGATACGAGCGAGGAAGACGACGCTGGTGTGGCGGCAGCAGTACGTGCCACGGAGAGACAGCTGCGGGCGTATGCCTTCGTGACGGAGGCGCGCACTTCGCAGGTGCTCTACTGGCTGGGTCTGTGCGAGAAGCATCGCCAGCGGCACCCGATCGCGGCGGAGTACCTGCGCCGCGCCTACGTGGCCTACCCGCTTCGTCTCGATGCGTTCCAGGAGTACGTGCACTTGGCGTGGCCGTCGGAGCAGGTGGTGCAGTCTCTGCTTTCTGTGAAGGAGTCGCTGATCGAGGAAGATGATGGAGCGGAGGTCGATGTCACGGAGCCACCACAGCAGCGGCAACGACCTCCGCAGCGTCGCGGCCGAGACGCCACCGACATTGCTGTCGACGTGGACGCCGATGCAGATGACGAGGAGCAGCGTGCTCCATGCAGCGCTGCTGCTGTTGCTGCGCTCGCTAGCGGTGGTGGCGGTAACCATAGTACTGTCTCTGTCTCACCGCATGCCACGCAGCTGGTGCGAACAGGCCCGTCGGCGGTGGCGCTGCCAGCCCCTCGTCTCACGGCACAGCAGCGACGGTGCGTACAGCAGCACCTGCGGCCGTTCCTGCACGCTGCTTTCCTCGGTATTACCTACCGCTGCCCAGAGGCAGTGGAAGCCCTTCACGCGCTGCTTGCCCAAGAGCAGCAACAACAGCAAGCCGCAGCGGCAGCGTTGGGGTCGGCGTCGTCGTCCACGGTGGCCAGCCTGCACGGCTCAGCGCGCGCTGGTATGATGCGTTCACCCTCCTCCTCTTCCGCGCCGCTGTGGAAGAGCCAAGGCAGCGGCAGCGCCGCAACGGGGGCCGTGGCATCCACGGCATCGCCTTGGCTGCTCCGCCAGCTCGCCCTCGCCAACTTCCATAACGGCGATATTCCGGAGAGCGCGGACGCCTTCGAGGGGCTGCTGCGTACCGCGCCGTGGGAGCTGACGAATCCGGCACTCATCTTCTACAGCACAGCGCTGTGGCACCTCAAGAGCGAGAGTGCGCTTGGCAGCCTCGCGCAACGGCTCACCGACGCCGAGCCGCTCAGCGCTACCACCCTGTGCGTCGTCGCCAACGCATACAGCCTCATCAAGGACCCGCGCGACGCCTTAGTAATGCTGAAGCGGGCTGTGCAGGTGGCGCCGACGCTGGCGTACGCGCACGCCCTGCACGGGTACGAGTTGCTCGGTCAAGACAGCAAGGCAGAGGCAGAGGCGGCGTTCAAGGCGGCGCTCGCCGTGGATGCATCGCTCTACATCGCCTACGCCGGCCTCGGGGAGCGGTTCATGAGGGAGGAGCAGATCGACAAGGCGCGGGGGTACTACAAGGAGGCAGTGAAACTAAACCCGACCCCGGCCATCATCAACCGCTTCGCCCTGACGTACCACCGCCAGGGCAAGTCGCTTGCCGACCTCAAGACGGCACTGCGACTCTACACAGAGTCGCTGGAGCGGCACCCGAACAACGTCACAGCACGACGGCAGCGCGCCGACGTCCTGCTGCGGCTCGACCAGCCGACGCAAGCACTGGAGGAGCTCAAGGCGCTGCTGGTGCAGTGCCCTGGCGAAGCTGTCGTGTACGTGACCTTGGCGGAATGCATGGTGTGTCTGCGGCGTCCACACGAGGCCCTGCAACACTACCAGACAGCCATGCACCTTGACCCCCGGCGGGAGAGCTACGTGCAGGGCTGCATCGACCAACTCGTCGCAGCAAACATGCTGTAACCCTGCTGGAGTGGTGCCGGGTGTGGGTGGCGGCGCTGTGGACAAGGGCAACAGTCTTTTAGGTGTTCAGCACATAGAGAGGAAGACATGCATGTAGGAGGGCGGGTACGAGTGCATCCGACACCGGCTCGGTGTGGCGTGCGCCATCCTCTGTCGACAGTGCCTTCGTGCAGCACATAGATGGTGTTTACCTTTCTTCTCTCCTTGTATGAGGCACCGACGCAGCTGCGCACCTCTCCCCCCCCTCCCCCCGCCGGACGTGCGTCAGAGACGCGTGTACTCTGTGACGTGCCGCGCGCGAGATAGAGAGATGGCAGTGCACTCCTCTTCACGGCATCCGCGGCCACTGTCGTTGTCGTCCTGCGGTACGCCCCTGTGTGTGTGTGTGTGTGTGTGTGGGACGCGCCCGTGGAATGTGTTTTCTTTTTTGTTCTGTCTGGACGCCCCCAGCCGCACGCTCCGTTCCATCAGGATGATGCTGCTCCGTGCTGCCCACGATCCCACCGAAACGCCCGTACCACACAACCATGCTTGCCACCCTGTCCTCCCTCCCCTCCCCCCACCAACACACACACACACGCCCTCGCCTCTCCGCTGCGCATCCCCTTGAAGGAACACTGCCTTCCGACACGCTCGACCACCGGCACCGGCACACGCACAGCGCACCCGTAACACCCAGAAGAAGGCGAGAACGGGGGGGCCACCACACACGTGTGTGCGTGCACTGGGACACTGCCGGCCCACTGGGGTGCTCGGCTCACAGTTTTTCCCCTGTGTGTGTGTGTGTGTGTGCAACACGCCCATATATACACGCACGCATGCGCCACTGCCATTTTTCTTTTGTTGTTTGATTGTTTGTTTGGTGTTTCGAATGGCCTCCGACGACCGCATCACGTTGGTCGATGACGCCTCCATCATCTGCGAAGACGTCGTCAACGCGCTCTTCAGCCACGAGACGCGCTATCACCACAGCAAGATCGCCGGCCTCGTCTCCGCCATCTCCGATCAGGTGGTGCAGCGGCTGACGCAGGAGGCGAAGCTGCCGCGCAAATACGTCGTCCTCGTCACGATCCTGCAGAAAAATGGCGCTGGCGCGCAGATGATCTCGTCATGCTCATGGAACCCAACGAGTGACGCGTGCTACGTGTATAAAGCGGAGAACAAAGCCATGTACTGTATCATTACGGTCTACGGTGTCACCGTGTAGCCGCGCGATCACGCGCACGCGCCCTGTCTCGGCACACTGCCTCTCCCTTTCCTATGTAGAACACCAGCCCACGAACGGCGGCACATGCGCATGAGCAGCCATGGAAAAGAGCGCGTGATGGGGGTACCATGACCGCGTCACGTGATGGGGACCCTCCTCAAGCCTCACCATCCCCCTACATTATGGCCGCTGCCCATGCGATTCACCTGCGCGCTCCGCTGGGAGGAGGAGGAGGAGGAGGAGGAGGGGGGAGTTCGTGTAACCGAATCGCTGCACTCGCGCAGCACCTCTGTGTATGTGTGTGTGTGTGTGTGTGTCCTTCCACCGGTGCGGCCACCTATCACCGCGCTCGCGAGTGCATCTTGTGGCCGGGCCCGCGAGCGTCTTCCTCTCCCCACGCATCGGCACACGTTGGTCGGCGCTCCCGACCCCGACGGGTACACAGGCACGCACACCACCGCTGCCCCTTTCCCGGCAGTGGTACCGAACTCGCTTCGAAGGCAGGTGAATCTGTGCTGCAGTGGGGAAGTCTCATCTTGGGCAGTGGATGCAGACACCCGCCCATCGCGCTCTGCCCTTTCGACCTTCTCTGCCTTCCCCAGGCCAGTCCACCCGCAGCTGCCCGCCGTCCCAAGGAGGGACAGAGAACTTTTTCTGAGCAACCACTACTGCACCCCTCGCACCTTCTCTACCCTCTGCTCCTCCCACACACGCACCTTCCTCAGCGAGCGGCACCAGCATCCGCTCTTCGGCGATGGTGCTCCTCGTGGAGACGAGGGCCCCGACCCCGAGTTGGGTTCGCCTGATCGGACCCAAACAATAGTCCCCGCGCACGGGCTGGTGCAGCACCGCCGGCATAACTTCTCACATGTTTGCATAGACCACCCGATGGCTGCACAGGTGGCAGGCCGTATCCCGTCCTCCCTGGGCCCATCGGGAGGGGGGGACGGCCTTCGCATATCGAAGTCCTTCATCTGAAGGGGGAGGAGGGATCGCCCCCTCCCCCCCCCCCCGAGCGCCACATGCGTACCCTCAGCGACGGGATTCACCGCAAGCAGAGCCAGTGCCATCACGGCTCGCCTCACACCGGAGGACGTCCCTTCCAGCCATTCACGGAAGCCTTCGGGAGCCTCAGCAGGAACAGGCTGTCTCAGGCCGACGGCAATGCTCTTCACCACGTGGCGCAGCGGCTCGTGTCGAGAATTGACCGCATCGCCACGCGTCAACAGGGCCAGCAAGCCGCATGCCCATCACAGAACCGCCCTTTGCCGGAGTCCTTTGATGCTGCGCTGAGCGGGGCTGTGGGACCCGTGGCCCTGACGTTGCCGCTGTCTGGTGACGTTGTGGGTGGGCGGCGGCAACAACGGGCAACGCGAGGCTGCTGCACACGGCACCTTCTCCTCAAGAGTGGCGAGACCTTTGCGAACCAGAAGATAATGGCTTACCAGGTGATGAAGGTCAAGCGTTTTCCAGCTGAGAGAGGATGCACCATGCAGGCTGCCTCCAACAACCCATCGGCCGCATGCTACACCGCGTGCGCCCGGGACATCGGCCACCCGGACAACGAGGACAGCGTGCACGCCTTGAAGGCGGCCTTCGACCTCTCTGTGACGCAAGCGCGGCACAGATGGCGTTTCGTTCTCCGGGCCCCTCGAACCAAAAGACGAGGCCCGTAGTGGACGGAATAGCCGAACCCTTCTACGCTGAGCCGGAGGCCGTAGCGTGGGCACGCACTAGTCAGCACCAACGGACTAAACGTGTCGCCGTCATCACGAGGCACAGAGGCCCTCCCACCACCACCTGAACAGCAACACAGAGGCAGGGGAGGAGGCCCAGGCGTTGAGCACTCAAGGCGGCAGCAACGGGAGAAAAATGTGCCGCCAACGCCCTCATGCGAGTCTTGACAACAAGCCCCCTCCACACACACACACACACACACACGCGCGCCGTTAGATCCATGTGCCTCGCCAACTGAGAGGGAGGGGGGCCCCATTGCGAACGGACGCTCCTCGACGCAGCAATACGGGCCGAAGAGCCTCTCTTCCCACTGCATCCAACACAGTGGCTGTCGCAGTCCAACTTGCTACTCTTTTGCCGCTACGTCGCACCTCCGGCGAACCATCGCCGGCTCCTCGCGTGGAAGAGGGCCAGCAGCTGGAGGGAAGTCTGCCGTCTGACTTCGCAGAGCTTCCTAAGCGTCTCCGGCGCCAAAGTAGCGCCTTGCCGGAGGGGGCGGAGGCGAAGCCAAGTTGGGGCGCGCCCCTTCTGTCCAGACCTCTTATGCGTCGTGCGGCACAGTCGCGCACGCCTCTCCGTACTTGAGATTGCCGGTCGATGTGTGGGCGCCGCTGGTGCCACGGCCCCCTTACTCGCTCCTCCACACCTTGACCCTCCTCCCTCTCTTGGTCTTTCTCTCACGCCGGCGAAGGAACGGGCGTGTGCGCGTGCCGTCCACAGAGGTGCTGACCTCCGCACCGTCCCGCTGCATCCTCCTCTCCTCTTGAAAGCCAAGGGCCCCTTCGCGCTACTCGACTACCCACACCCTCCCCGCGCGTCTGCAGGCCTCTTCCTCTCTTCGCCTGTGTGTCTTTGTGCGTGCGTGTGTGCGTGTGTGCGTGGCGGAGGCACTGCCGGCGGTGGTAGACACTTTCGTTGACCCACACACCCCTCCGGGTACTCACGATGCTCCGGCGAGGTCTGTGGCGATATCGCCGCATCAGCTACGTGACGGATGTGGAGGGCGACTTTGCGTACTTTCAACGCTTTGTCTGCCTCTCACGGGTGCTTCGGTGGGAACCGACAGAGGTTGCGACCTCCTCCAACCCTCCCCGCCTTTCCGCCGGGGGCGGCAACGGCTCGCGAGCCGTGAATGGTCGGTGGGCCCCCCTGTCCTCGGCCGCGCTTCCGGCTCTATCGGGGGCGCACCCAGCAAGCGATGCTGCGGCCAACACGCAAGCACTGCACACCACCACCACGACTGCCGCCACTGATGCCTACGAGCCGGGGTATTGCTGTCTTGTAGACCTCTCTCGCTATCGTCTAGGCTTCCAAGACGCGACCTCGCACTTCGTCTTTGGTGGCGACGCCTTCGACCACGGCAGCGACATCACGTTTGGCAAGGCGCTGCTCGACTTCAAGCGCCGCTTCCCATCACGCGTGCACCTGCTGCTTGGGAACCGGGACGTGAACAAGATGGCCATGTACCCGCGCATGGCGCGCGAGGTCGAGGGCATGAGCCCCGACGCAGCCGAGGACACTGTCTTCACGCTGGCACCGCCATCGACGAATACCGTCACGGCGGCGTCTCTGACGGAAGCGCCGCGGTACCGAGACTTCCTCCTCGAGCGGCGACAGCGACAAGAAGCGCAACGGCAGAACGGCGCAGGGCACGCCGCATCAAGCCCGTGTGGCGGCGCTGCTTGTGTCGGCAGCAACCGTAGCGGCGATATCCTGTCCACAGACGCCGTTTCTTTCCTGCAGTGGGCACTGCAGTACAAGCTCGGCGGCCCGAACACCTTTGCCCACCGGCGGCAGGAGCTGCGCGAGATGGCGGCCATGATGGCCGAAGGGTGTGGGGCGGTGGCAGCGGCACCCCCCGCAACTGGTGCGGAGGCTGTAAGGGATGGCATTGCTGATGGCGAGGACGCCGTGGTCGCCGCCTCGTTCTTCAGTGCCGCGCAGCCCGGAGGCGTGTACTACGAGTACATCCGCGCCGGCGTCCTCAGCGTCGTCCTGGACGGCATCCTTTTTCTCCACGGAGGTGTGAACGCCAGCAACGCCGGCTTTGTGCCAAGCCTGGAGGCGACCTCCTACGCGGAGCAGGTGACCGTTGGGCAGTGGTGGCTGCCAGAGGTCGCTCCCCAGGAGGTGGCGACCACACCGAGTGCGGCCTCGGCGCTGGACTGGCTCGCTGCCTTGGAGCGGTTCAAAGTTGCCGCCTTCTCCGATTGGGCGAACGGTGCTGCCCTGCGGGGCGAGGCGCTGCGCGCGTACGTGTACCCCCGCTCTGTGGCCCCGCATTCGATCGCGGTGGGGACGGTGATGAACGTAGATGGTCCCCACTACATACCTCTCACTGTTGCCGCCTACCTTCTCCAGTCCGGCATCCACACCGTGTGCGCCGGGCACCAGCCGGTCGGCGACACCCCCGCCATCATCCGCCAGCCCGGCGGCTTCACGGTCATAGACGCGGACAACTCCTACTGCGGCCGTGGCAACCAGTTCTGCACGCGGTTCAACCGCCGCGGCGCGGCTGTGATGGAGCTTCTGTTTGAGTGCGCGGACGACCACGGCGGCAACCATAATGTGGCGCCGCACGACGCGGTTGCTGCGCCATCGCTGATCGTCCACGGCTACCGGGCCGATAGTGCGCCGTTCGAGTTCGACGTCTACAGCGACTGGCGCGTTGGACGTTACGTCGGCGACGGTTGGTGGGTGCGGCTGCCCCCAGAGGCCACCGCGGCCACGTCATCGTCGTCTCTCAGCGGCAACGAGGCAGCGCACGCGGGACTCTACGAGCTGCGCCGCACCCAGGATGGGTTCCGGCACGAGGAGACGCGGTGGGCCACAGCAGCGGAGGTAGACGTGTGGCTGTGGCAGGCCGCGGCAAGCGGGAAGGCGACGGTGCCTGGAGAGTTGGCGCCGCGGCACACCAAAGAGCAGCTCGCCGAGGTGCGGGCCCACCGCCTCAAGACGAAGGTGAAGCGCAGCTGAGCAGTCTACTGTGATGTGGCGGCGCTGTCTTCGCATTCTACAGCAGCACACCTCGTTCTTTGTGGATGCATGCCTAGGTGCGTCCACGACCACCACCCAACAAGCCGTCGCCGGCCCGCTCCACCGCACACATTGACGCGCGCGTGTGAGCACCGTTTCGGCAACGGGTGTGTAGCCGGGGCACGGCTGGGGGGAGGGGGGGGGGCAGTAGCGGAAAAATGAAGCGCTGCCGCACCACACGCGCGACGGTGAGTGGTGACGCATGCCCGTCCTTGACGCGGGTGCGCCTTTTATTTGACAGGAGACCCTTTCCTCGGCCCCCCCCCCACCCCCCCCCATGCACTGCATGTTTTGTGTGCCTTCGACTCTGAGTCTTCGCCCACCACCACCTCCCTTTTCCTCCCTTTTCCTCCCTCGTGTCCCCTCCGGAGGAGTCCGTGGTGCATGTGTCGGCATCCCTCTCTCGCTCTCGCTCGCCGTCTTCCCGTTGTTGTCCGCTTAGTTCCGATGTCGTCCACGTGGCTTCACGCGCTGCGGGCGTACGCGACGCGCACCAATGCGATGCCAGCATCGCTCGCCGCTCGATGTCGCCTCTTCGACCAACTGTGTGCTGTGCATCTGCGTGGGCCGCCAAACGCGCAGCTGCATCCCGATGCCCTCCCCGTCCTCCGCGAGGCGCGTTGGTCACTGCTGCGTGAAGGCACCACCGCCGACAAGGCGGAGCTGCTGGAGCACATTGTACGGCAGTACGCGCAAGTAAGCCAGAAAGCCATGTACGCGGCGCCCACGGCGTCTTGCAGCCCGGACGGCATAAGCGGCCGTGCAGACGCGCAGCGCGAGCAGGCGGGGAAGAAGAGCAGCCGCGCGCACTCCCTGCAAGATCGGTCGCCACAGCATGCGACTCGCAGCGGTAGCTCCGGCAGCCTCCTCTCCGATGTGCAGCTCAGCGAGATGAGTATGCTGCAGCAGCTACTGCTGGAGCAGGTGCAGTGCCTTGTTGAGGCCAAGGTGTCTGACATTCCCTTGTCGGCGCGCCACTACCGCTACCCGATGCGCTCCCCGCTGCTCGCCACGGTAAGCCCGGAGCTGCCGCTGCTCCTACTGGAGGAGCTCACACGACAGAGCACAGCAGTGTCGCCGTCGTCGTCGTCATCGGCTCGGTCGACCATAGACTGGGAGGCGCGCGTTGACTGCTGTGTCGGCCTCGTCGCGGCGGGTCATGTGCAGGAGGTGCTCGCTCTGTGCGGCGATGATGGTAACGCATTTCGCGCTGTGATACACCGCGTGGCGCCGCTGCGTCGCGACGGGTGGCGGTGCGCGTGGGCGTTGGCCGATGCCGCCCCGCTCTCCCGCGTCCTCGACGACGCCACCGCCGCCGCCGCGGGCGGTGCTGCCTCTCTCGGTTGGCTGCGCGGGGTGCTGGAGGCGGTGGACATGCGCCACCGAGCGGCCGTGGGGGGGCGGCCAGCAAGCGACAGTGCGGATGCCGAACGGAATTATGTGTTCGAGTGGGTGGATCGTCTGCGTCGTCTGATAGTGCCGTCGAGCAAGGTGCCCTTGGCCGGTGCAGAGGGGCAGCAGCAGCAGCAGCAGCGTGTGTCCGCGACGGCGCTGCGGCTAATCATGGACAGTTACTTGTCTCTCTGTCCAGCCAGCCGCTGGCGGGATGCAGTCGGGGCGGTACTGGAGCTAGCTGCAGCAGCTGGCGAAGTGCCTCCTGGGGCGCAAGCGGCCGCGGAGAGCAACTGCTGCGCGGACGCGGTGACAATGGGGCGCCTCATGTCCATCCTCACAGCGGCAGAGCAGCCATGGATGGTGCTGCTCTTCTTCTACGGCGACTCGCTGGCGCTGCAGGTCGCGTCTTTGGGGTCGCGCAACGACAGCAGCGCCGAGGGGCCTGACGGCGATGGTGCCGCAAGCTGGCATGTGAGCAGCGAGTTTGTCCAGGCGAAGGCGGGGGAGTGCGTGCGAGCAGCGCGCGACGCCGACCGCCTCACAGTGGCAACGGGCGCTATACTGAGCGAACGTGACAAGCGCCACGCCGCTATCTACAACCACGCCATGGTCGCCCTCGCCGCCACGGGGCACCGCACGGAAGCCATGCACTTCTACCGTACGCTGCCGATCCTGCTTGTCAACTGCTACACTCACTGGTCCGTGCTGCAGCTCTTCTTGCAGCCGACAAGGGACACCGGTGCCGCCTCTGCGCTCCGCTCGTCGGAGAACTACAACCATTGCGGGCACGCTGTCCGACACCTAATTCGAATGACCACGGCGGAGTCCGAGGCAGCGCACGCACACACCCAGGTGAGCGACAGCAACGGGGGCGTGCATCCGGCGACACCGATCCGCTGCACACGCGACCAAGGCGTCGTGTGGGAATCCATGATACTATGGGCCGCACTCCGGCGAGACGCCGAGACGGTCGACCTGTGCGCCACGCATGCGCCGGCCGTCTCTCGATATGCGCATCTCATTGCCCTGCTCTCCGCCGCTGCAGCGCGCGGCGACGGTTGGTCAGCGGCGCATGCACAAGTCCGCCACATCTGCGCCGCGCCGCGCACCACGCTGAAGGAGCTGAGCCTGGCGACGGCAGCCATGGCCTCGTTTTTTCCACGCTGGCCGACCGGCACTGCCGCGGCAGAGCTGCCGGTGCGCGCGGAGCTGTTTGACGAGGTGGCACGCTCGATGGCCCCCCTCGTCGGCCGCAGTCAGTCTCGCATGGACGAAATGCTCCAGCTCCTTGTCGGCTACTCCGTCAGCCTCCGACGGCGCCGTCGTATGCCCATGACACCTCAGGACGAGGCGGCGGCACTTGACAGCATCCTTGTCAAGGAGAACATCCTCGCGAACACCATGGACCTGGCCCGCCCGCGCGTCGGGTACGACTCCAACGTCGACAGAGCGCGCCACAGCAGCGACAACGGCGCGGCAGACGACTCCGGTGCGTGGCGCACGGTGGTGCATGTCATGGCCTCCGTTGCGGGGCGGCAGGGGCTCTCGGCCGCGCGGGCCGCGCCAGCACTCGTGTCGGCCGGCGTCCCTGCTGAAATAGCAATCGACCTGCTGCCCATGTAAGCCGGGCATGCCGCCGCCTGCGCAGTTCTTCCCGCTTTCAGCTTTGACCTCGGCACACGTCCTCCCACAGAGACCGCTTAACACGAAAAAGAAAACCCAGAGGGGGAGGCAGAGCGAACCGTAAAGCGCCCGAAGGCGAGCCCCCCCCCCCACCCCACCCACCCGCACACGCAAACACCCTCGGCGATTCGCCAGTTTCTTCCTCCCCCTTGTGGCGCACTTTCCTCCTCACCACAAAACACCACCGCCACCCACGGCTGCACATGCCACCGCGCCTTCGGGTTACCCCCTCCTCCTCCTCCTCCTCCTCCTCCTCCTCCTCCTCCCACGACGAGGTGGAGAGGACACACGCACACACGCCTCGCAGTGGGCGGCACCACGGGGCCCAGCGCTGGCAAACCCAGCGCCGCCTGGGCGGCCCGCGACAGCGAACACGCCTGCGCCACCCCGCGAGAGATGCACCAAGGGTGCGGGGTAGAGTTCGGTGCAGGGGGGCCATGCGGGGACGGCAGGGCCGGCGCACCGCTCCGCCGCGTGTGTCTCCGCGGCTGCTTCGCGCCGCAGGGGGGGGGACAGGACTCCCCTGCCCACCAATCGAGCGCCCCCGCGCGGGCCAGACCCCCGCCCGGCAGAGGAGGGAAAGGAGACCACGCCAAAGGGGGCGGGGGAGAGAATGCCGAGGCAGCCAGGCGGCACCCCGCGTTGTGGAAACGATTCCGCCGGGACACGGAAGCGTTTCTGTACCTGGGACCCTTACCCGTGCGTCTCGCCGTGTATGAAATGCGTATCCCGCTTTCATCCTTAGCCCTATTTCTTTACTGAGAAATGGCGTCTGTGGCGCATTCTTGCGAAATTCCGCTCTCTGCAACTCGACTCGAGTCACGACAAGCTAAACACATTGTCTCTTGAGAGCGCCTTGGCTAGTGGAGGCGCAGCCAAGTTCACTCCACTGCCTTCGTTGTCCTTATGACTTTTTCACGCATCTGGCGCCCCAAATCTTCGCTTCTCCACTCCCACTTACTTGCCCACTAACTCCCTGGCCTCTTGACTTTCGTTCGACCTGCACTGTTTCCAGCTGTGCAAGAAAAGAACGAAGTTGTTGTTTCTCTCGACGTACTCTGTTTCTGCTCAAGAGCCGCTTGAAAGGCAACGTATTTGCGGTTATACCTTTCATTTTTACCCATCATCTCAACAATGGCTGACGAAGGCTCTATGGATATTCGACTGGTGCTGAAGGGCCCCAACGGCGAGTTCAAAGTAGACCGCGACCTTTATATCATCGTCCATTGTGACGATGGCAAGTACATCGAGGTGTCAAAAAACTACACCAAACAGTGCCCGTTCATTGAGGAAGTCGAGGGCGAGATCCCAGAGTTCGGCTACCCAGCCGCAGTCCTGGAGCATCTTATTCGCTGGGCGGTCCACTACGGTGTAGATGGCCATGCTGCTAGCCAGCTGACCCGCCCATGCATTTACCGTGATTTCTCTTACGTTGTGACAGACAAGTGGGATAATGACTTCTTCAACCAGCGTCTTTGCTCGCCTCTGAACCAGAAGCATTACCTCCTGACAATGACGGCAGCTGAGCAGTTTGGCATGCAGGGACTGCTCGACTTTATGTGTATCGGGCTCGGCTGCAAACTCCGCGGCAAGGACGACAACGGCATCATCCACGAGGTCATGGGCCTCGACAAGGAGACGGAGATTACGAGCGAGGATTTGGCGGAGGTGTCGAAGGATTACCCGTGGTTTGATGATGCTGTGAAAGCCACGACGAAGAAGTGAGAAATTTGTGAAGGGATCGGTGTCAAAAAGCTCTCTTGTTGTGCTAGTGTGTCGACATGTGCATGATCGAAGAAGAGAAAAAAAAATATATATATATAATATACATATAGAATGTGGCGTTATGCGCGGCATTGGAAAAGGCGATCACTAAAGGTTTTTCTGTATATGCTCACCGGTAAAGTGGCAAGAAGTCCTCTATCTTGTCTCGAAAGCTCATTGACAGCGTGAAGACAAAAAAATCATGATCGAAGACTTATACCTTAGCGTGGCACTCGTGGTTCAGCGACAATATCATTTATGAATATCACACGCTAGATGTGAGCATAGCGGTCGAAGCAGAGATGTGCGTATGCTTGTTGTGATACCCTATCGTCACAGAGCAGCTGTCACTCAACGTTCTTGTCCTGGTTTCGGTGGTGGCGAAGCCCGCAAAAAAAAAAAAGAAAAATGACTATGCCGCCTGTGTTCTGCTGTGCTGAATTATTTCCATCTCCTTCCGTGCCTATCACTATTATTTATATTACATTTGTTTTTCCCTCCTCACTCTATCATGGACGACTCCGTACTCTGATATACAACTGGATTTATCATGCGATACTCGCATTGTTATTATTTTCATACGAAAAAAAAAACGTAAATATTTGATTTGCAATTTTGGCTCGCACTTCAATCCCTGCCAAGTAACAAAGGAAGAAGCTGGACTCACCGTTTGACCCCAGAGACGCCAGCACTCCCACTCTCTTTTTTTTTGTTCTGCGCTGTCAGTAAAACGTCTCTGTCTGTCTGTGTGTGTGTGTGTGTGTGTGTATCGTACACTGGCCGGTCGGATGCTCATCCAACGGTGGGTCTTTTTTGAATATTTTTTTCCTTGACTTCTCACAGCGTACCAAAAAGAGATGGGGAAGCCAGGCAAAAAAGCCGGGAAGGGGCTTCTCGCCCCTACCAACCCCAACCGGCGCACCGACCCAAATAAGACCAGCCTTCGGGATCAGCGCACCATCAAGCGGCTAAAAATGTACAAATCAAAAATCAAACGTGACGAAAAGGGCAACATCATCAAGGGAAGTGTACTCAAGGCATCCGATCGCATTGAGCAGCAGATGGCGCGCATTGCACCTGACCGCCGTTGGTTCGGCAACACCCGGACCATCGGCCAGGAGGCTCTTCAGAAGTTCCGCGAAGAAATGGGAGCCAAGTATAGAGACCCGTACAGCGTCATCATCAAGCAGTCCAAGCTGCCTCTGAGCCTTCTTGAAGAGCCGAAGAACACTGACGAAAGCATCCGCAAAGAAATGGAGTGGGACAAAACGTTTGGTGATAAGGCGAACCGCAAGCGGGTGCGACTCCATGCTGTGGACATGTCGACCTTGGCAACAGAGGCCAACTCCAAAGGTGACTATTACGACTGCAACAAGAAAGAGAAGGACCGCGATTTGATGAAGGGGATGCACAAGGATCGCGACGATAAAACCAGAAACGGGATTTTGATGACCAAGGGTCAGTCAAACCGAATTTGGTGCGAGCTGTACAAGGTGATCGACAGCTCGGATGTAGTGCTGTACGTCGTCGACGCGCGCGATCCGATGGGTACGCGAAGCGCTTTTCTGGAGGATTTCATGCGACGTGAGAAAAAATATAAACACTTCGTTCTGGTGCTGAACAAGTGCGATTTAGTGCCTCTGTGGGCCACGGCTCGCTGGCTTCAGATTCTCAGCAAGGACTATCCCACCATTGCTTTCCATGCCAGTGTGAATCACCCTTTTGGCAAAGGTAACGTCATTTCTTTACTCCGGCAGTTTGCGCGTCTGCATAACGTAACGCACCGCGGCAGCAAGCGCACCAAGACGCCGATTTCTGTGGGTGTGATTGGTTACCCAAATGTAGGAAAGAGCTCGCTGATTAACACGCTACGTCGTAAATCCGTCTGCAAGGTGGCACCCATTCCTGGTGAGACAAAGGTGTGGCAGTATGTTGCTCTGACACGCAGTATCTTCCTCATCGACTGCCCCGGCGTGGTGTACGACCGGGAGTCGAACAACGATATTCAGGCGGTGCTGAAGGGTGTCGTGCGTGTGGAGCGTCTCGGAAATGCGGACAAGACTGACGTCGTGGATACCGTGTTGAAGATTGTCAAGCATCGCGATATTGTGGCCACTTATGGAGTCAGAGAATGGCGCGACGTTGTTGATTTCCTCGAGAAGCTGGCAAAGCTGCGCGGAAAGCTGGTCGCTGGAGGTGAGCCGGACGTAGAAGCTGCCGCGCGCATGGTCTTGTACGACTGGCAGCGCGGACGTCTGCCGTGGTTTAACGCGCCACCGTTCGAGTCCAATAAACACCACCGTGATGCAATGGAGCAGCCGCAGGAAAAGCAGATGAAGCTAATTGAGCATTACAGCACCTTCAACGTGGTAGATGACACCATTAATCGCGGTGATGAGGAGCAAGACGAAGAAGACGACGGGGACGAGGAAACCGTGAATGACGCGGCTGAAGAGGACCAATTCGACAGCGGCAGTGAGGCCGAGAAGGAAGAGGAAGCTGTCAAGCCTTCGAAACTGAGCAAGACTGACAGGCTGCCTTCGAGGAAAGCGCACACGGAGCTGGCAACGGTGGCCACGTACATGCGCGAGCAGGAGGAGAAGCAGCGCAGGGCTCAGCGGCAACAGAAGCGGAAGGCCGCACGAAAGGAGGAGGAGGACGTAGAGGCTTTTTCAGCGGATGCTGATCGCGAGAGCGACGATGCGCTCTGGGCACAGTTCTTGGCTGCTGCCAAGGATTAACGCAACGCACAAGAAACGTATGTGCATTTTTATTTTCGTGTGCCGTTGTCGTTGCTCTCCATGTGTGTGTGTGTGTGTGTGACACCTCTCCTGCTGCGCATGATCGGTCATGGTCTCACGTCTTGCGTATGGCATTCGCCTAGAGAAACAACGGCCGCTGTTGCCGTTTCCCTTTCGCGTGCTCTATCCGTCGCTCTGCTCCGTCTGTGTAATTTTTACCCCGCGTCTGCTGGTCACACGTTTTCGCTGTTGTTCCTCATTTTTCTGCGCCCCCTCCTCCCCCCATGACGAGGTGGAGAGGACACACACACACACGCCTCGCAGTGGGCGGCACCGCGGGGCCATGCGGGAACAGCAGGACCGGCGCACCGCTCCGCCGCGTGTGTCTCCGCGGCTGCTTCGCGCCGCAGGGTGGGGGAGGGAGGAGGAGGAGGAGGAGGGGGGGGGCCTGGGACTGTGACGGGCCAGGGGATCGAGTATCAGTTAACTCCATCTTGTGCATGGCGGCGAAATGGGCGGGCTGGGAAAAGTGTGTTCCTCGTGTCGGCGTACTGATTTTTTCCTTTGTTTTCTTTTACGCGTAAAGGAGCGCAGCCGTGTAAGCGCCGACACCTCCGTCGTGGCTGTCGTTAACTTTCATGTAAGCAGTGAGGGGGAGTGATGGGCAGCTCCGTGTAAAGTGGTGTTGCGTGCGTGCCAATCGATCGTCCTTCCCCTGTCCGGGCGCGCAAGGCACCCAGAATAACGAAGAAGGGAAAAAAGGGGCACCGGTAACGTGTGTATGTGTTGTGGGGAGGAACGTTGCGGTATGAGGAAGTCCTCTGCAGCTGCATGGGCACGTTAGTGCGGTGCATTCTACCGCGCTAGGCTTTCCGCAGACGGTGGCCACGGAAAGCAGCAAGAGAAAGGGTCCTTCTCTTGTTGGAACTCGCTACCACATCTGGTTGTCGCAGCAGCGCCGCTGCTGTGGCACCGCCCGATGGTACATTTTTCGAATCCGTGGTGCGAGCAGCAGAGGGAGAGCAGCTCCGGCAACAACTCTCTCGCTCCCTCCCATTGGAGCGTATATGTGCATATAATATATATATATATATGCTCTCGCGTGTGTGTACATGGAGACGTCGCCCGTCACTCCACCTGTGCAGCTAACGGCACTCGTTCATGGCACTTCCCGTCTTTCGCGCCTTTCTTCTACTCTTGTCCGCCTCCGTTTCGTGTGCGACGGCATCGCCTCGTGCCTGCCGCTTTGCAGGTGTGTTGTGCGCAACAACCATCAGACGCTGTGGTGATAGACAATCTGGAAAGCGCGGGGGCGGGCGAACACAGAGGCAGCAGGCAGGAGCTGCGTCGGCTACCTCTCTTCTGCGGTATGGCATGTCTGCGCCATGACGAGTAACGCGACGCTGCCACATGCCGTTGCCCTCGCACAGGAGCTGGAGATAGAGCTCCGGCACCTCGATGCCCTTCAACAACACTACGCGCAGCTGCTCGTCCATCAGCTGAGTAGCCTTGACTTTATCGACGAGGGTGGCGCTTCTACTATGGTTGCGGCGAAGGAAGCTACCACGGTTCACGACGGGGGTTGCGTAGTGGCTAAGCCTGAAGTAGCCGTTGCCACCACCTGCATCAAGCAGCCATCGGTAGTGCCGCTGCCTTGGAGGCACCACACCCTCGATGCGGCAAGGGTTCTGCAGCCACCCTTTCGACACAGCGCTTGCCCTCTGCCTAGCACCATCAGTGGCAGTTCTTCGCCTCTCCCACAATCTTTGACGGCAACCAGTGTGCCACAGCCGCTTCCTTCACAACCGAAGCGAAGCGGCAGAAGTGCTGTAAAGCCAGTGACGCCTCGGCCCAACGCTGACAAGACCTGCAACGACCTGCCTCGGCAACAGCCTCATGTCGCAGCTGCACCGGTTGTGCCCGTCTCAGCCAAGGACGAGGCGACACGACGAGCGCGACGGGCATTACGATTCATTCGCGAGGAACGGGATGCCTACTTCAACGCGAAAGCCCGGCGTGCCGAGGAGCTGCTGCGCGAGGGGCGCGAGGCTGCGCGAAAAAACCGTGCGCGTCGGCAGGCTGACATGGCACAGGCCCTCCCCAAGGCTGCATGACCGTCGCAACTCTGCGCCCCCCCCCCCTCTCTCCTTCGTCCCCTCTCGTGCCTTCCAGCCGTGGCAATACAGTGAGCGCGTGGCTCACACATGCCGCCATCGCCATCGTGATGATACGTCCCCGCCACCACCACCCCTCTCCATCTCGTTGCGCCATTATGAGGTACAGAAGGAAAGGGATGTCAGAGATCCCTGTATGTGTGTACGTGTCAAGACGTAGAAGGCGATGGCATGAGAGAGAAGCTGTTGACGTGATGTGTTCTCTGCTCGTCCGCCTCGCGCTTACCCCACCTTCCGCCACTCCCCATTCGCATCCCCGTCCTTCCCTCTCCAGGTAATGGTCCAGGTGCACGTGAGCCGCCATGAGACGCAGGGGAGGGGTGAGGGGGCACTCAGATGGCGCAGGTGAGGTCTGTCCATGCCCACCTGCTAACAGCCATCATCCCCCCCCCCCCACATCTCGCTCCTCCCTCGCCTCTGATGGGTCGTGGCTTTCGCCGACAATGATGCAAGCGCATGTGTCACCCCTCTCTTCCCGTGTTCCCCTCCTTGTGTGCGATGCTAGCGCGGGATGGGCGGCAGGTCCCTCCCCCCTCCTCACTCCCCCCTCCCCCCTCCTCCTCCTTTGCCATGTGTTTGTTGGTGTTCACCATCGTCATGATGTCACGCGTGCCATTGCGTGGCGCCACCACCCACCACGCCCTCTCCTAGTCTCTCTCTCTCACACTGTCCACCCCCCCCTACCCACCCACCCACCCACCACACGTCCCACCACGTGTCCGTTCCTTTGTTTTCTCGTCGTGCTGTCCTTCGGCGCCTTTGTGAGGAGGCGACGCCTCGTGTGATTCTACGGCGCCGGCAAAGTACGAACACACGCACACATACACCGTCAAACGCCCTCCCCTCCTCTCCTCCCACACAAGCCATGCAGATCTACGAGGCATGCAAGAAGATGAACCGGGCGGTCACCCACCGCCCGGCGGACCACTGGATCGGCTACCTCGTCGCCGTTTCCGGTGCTCTGATGCAGATGATGAGCTACGGCATCGACAACAGTTTTTCCATTTTCTCAGAGAGTATGCAGAATGACCCGTCTCTGGGCTACCCGAGCGCGACAACCGTCAGCTTCGGTAACTCCGTCTCTCTCGGGCTGTCGCCGGTGTTCGGCGTTCTCGCTGGCTTCCTTGTCGATCGCGTGCCGCCGCGAGTGATGATGTTCACCTCCACGGTGATGCTCTTTGCCGCACTGTGGCTGAGCTCGTCGTTTGCGAAGAGCTCGGCGGAGGTCACGGCGTCCTACTCGCTGCTCGCCTCCATCTCCTCCGCGTTGATGCTGTCGCCTGGCGCAGCGGCGACCGGCTCGTGGTTCCGGCGTCGCCTTGGCCTTGGGCAGGGCATCAATTTCTGCGGCGGCGGCGTTGGCAGTGCCGTTGTCCCAGCGGTGCTCGGCAGTCTCGTAGACGTCTACGGCTGGCGTCACACCTTCCGTCTCATGTCCGCGTTCTGCGCCATTGGCCTGGTTGCCACACTCTTCTCCTGCCGCCGCCACCCGATTGAGGATGACGTTGACGTGGATGAGCATCCATGCTCTGGCAGCAGCCCTGTCCGCGAGCCTCGCCGTGATGATTGCATCTCGCACGGAAGCCTCGGCCACAAGGAGCGGAAGGGGATGATGCTCATGGTAACCCCCGAGGCAGCTGAGAACGCCGCGACCTCGCCGACAAGGCGGATGATCGACTCCATGCGCACGGAGGCGGAGAAGACGGCGAACCACGACAGCGGTGATAACCTCAAGACGGGCAGCAACCCGGATGCCGCAGCGCCAGCGCGCGTCACCCTAGCGTCGCCAGTCGGCAGCGACATGAGCGTGCTGTTGGACTGTCACCAGCAGCCACCGCGGCAGCTCGCGCAGTATGGACGGAAAGTGCACGGCACGCAGGCCTGCACGGTGGCGGATCTGATCCAGGATATGCACGTGCGGCGCCTGACTTGGCGAGAGACGATGCGGGTCGTCTTCTCCGTTCGCTTCCTGACACACTTTTTCATGTTTGCCATCTACGGGTGGTCCTTCTACGGACTCATCTACGTGGCCGTCCCCTACGTCTCCTCCATGGGCAGCGCCGGCACGGTGTACGCGGATGTCACCCCCATCAGCACCTCCAAGGCGTCGACGGTGTTCACATTTTGGGGTGTGTTTCAGATTGTGGGCTCCATCCTGGTAGGCGGCGCGGCCTCCTTCACCGACGACGCCCTCGCCTACACCATGTGCGCCACCGTCGGTGGTTTGGCGACGTCGCTGCTCGTCTTTTGCCGTAGCTACGCGGCCTTCGCTGTGTGCTTAAGTGTGGTCGGCTTCTGCACGGCTGGCATCTTCGCCATGATGCCGGCGCTGATCGCCAAGGACTTCCACGGGCCTAACC